>NW_007578978.1:0-14492 GCF_000690725.1 Stegastes partitus
TTTGGTGCTCGGACCCTAATTACAAGTTTAACTAAAAGACAAGGTGTTCATATATTAATGTAGTTTGACTAATAGGTTTACATATGTTTTCTTCAGTTTGCCATTTGACAGTAAAACAATCTGTGAAGGCAGCTTTGACATAAATGTTCCACTGTCTTTACCATCTAGGGCTACTTCGTTCCTGCTTGTTAAAGCTTTTTTCCCCCAGAAAACAGCCGCCTTTTGTGACCAAAAACAATGCTGTGAGAACCAAAAGGTTAAAGTTGAAATAAACAACAAGCTTCAAAAAGTTTAGTGGAGTTATAAGTTCAGGTCATTTCAGGTCAATTCTGACCCCTGACAGTGTGACATTGTTTTCACATTGTCATACATTACTAAGTTAAAAATACTAATTAGAGCTGCTGTAATGCTGATATGTTAAACTTGTTTGCTAATAGTTGTCTATTTGCACGTCTAGCAGCTGTTACAGAGCAACATTAGCATTTATATAACATTTTAGTTGTATTTTTGACCACATGACAAATAGAGTTACTCCTCTTTTAGCTCTGTTTTTGTTCTCCTCCCCGCTACAAAGAAAATGATTTGGCCTTTATACCTGCTAAATGCCTGTATTGTATATATTGCATTGTTAAAACATGGACACCCCCCACATATTTGTTCATTTTATTGTTTAAACCCTAGTTTGTGTGTTATCTAGTTTAATATTCGCTGCTAATTTTATTTGTTTAAGTTGCAAGTAATTGCTGTGCTCCAGCTGGAATACACAGTACGAGTGTGACGTAAAAAGTGTCGCTATGTCTGTGTGTAAGCAAGCAATAGAATAAGTTACAATGTACATGTTAATGAGTTCAACACTGAAGGTCACAGTGAATTAGGGAAAGTTGGCCGTTTCTCCCTATATTGTGTAGTCGTGTAAAAGCTAGCGCTATGCTAGCAGCTAAGCTAATATTCGACCGGTGTTACCGACCTTGCAGTGGTGCCAGCGTTAACGATGCTTAGCCTTACCATGTGTATTGAGTGTACGCAAAGAGTGTCGCTGTCTCTGGATATTTTCTGAACCCACTTAGGTAAAATTCATTTCCAAAACACACTGAGTTGCTCATTCAAGTGTGCTACCTCTGTTCACCAGCTATAATTGCAAAATGCGTAGATTTTTTTTTATGCCAGACAGGTAGTGTATGTGGGTCTATCAGAGCTTTTTATATTTAAATTTTTTTAGTTGAATACACTTGCTGGTATTGGAAACAAAACACACATTGTGATCACTTAAACAAAAACAGAGCACCAACAGAGGTTAAAGTCTTTTCAACGCTGGAAGGAACTGCATGGTCAGGTAATAATTCTCTGTGGATGTAATGCTACATTTCATTACCTGTTTCACCTTACACATAGCCAGATAATAACTGTAACACAACTGCCAAAATTAATTTATCTGCTAAGATAAGAACATCAAATTTGCCATTCAAATGACCTACTTTTTTACTATTCAATTCTAAAACCCCTTTTTGCTCTATTAATACATAGTTGAATCTGTCACAATACAAAGTCTAACAAATAAACATCCAAGTAATTAGGTTAAAGCGTGCGTCAGCAGTTACTATGACAACAGAAAGAGACTGAAGGTCAAGTGTGCATTGTCTTATGTTTGGCATCTTATTAATGATAGATTCTCAGTGGTAGAAATTTCATCTGTGGATCCTCAGCTCTCTCTGCCCTCCTGTCGATGTCTAACAAGTGATTCTTTCAGACTCACTTGCACAGTTCACGCAGTACCAAAAACACAGACATATTTGTTTAAACACAGAGCCCCAGCAGTTTTGAAAAAGAAAGCAGAGTATTGTGCTTCTACACAAATATTCGCCATGACCCCAGGTCACCAGAGTACCCTCTATGTACAGTCATGAAGTTTTGTTCAAAACAACACTGATGTCCTGTGACTGGACATCGGTATCTTTGGCTCACAATAATAAACACATATTTAACAGGAAGTGATATTTTGTTAAATTTAGCAAAGGTTAGGAGAGCAAAGAGGAAGGTGTAATGAGGAGATACCTTCTAAACTGAACAGCTGTTTGATGGTTTGGATCCTCTCACAGTATGTACAACAAGTTCCTTAATGCTCAGAAACATCATTAAAAGTTATTAGGTACAATGGAAAAAGACATTATGAAGAGGAACAACATCTGCTTAAGAGGTTTCTTGAAAAAGGTTTTCTATATTTGGTGATGGTGGCACAGACAGTGTGATATTGTACAAAGCTGTTGGAACAATTACTTGTCCATTTTTACACACAGTGCATCGCTTGTTCTAGTAGTCGGCTGTGAGAACTTGTTAAACTATATTTTTTCTCATTTTGATTCCCTTTATTAACATAATGAGGAGTTTCAGTTTCAATGCAATTTGATGTTCCTTTTGTGGCCATAACACAGTCCTGAAAAACATTATTTATAAAAAAAATATCAGAACATGATTGTATCGGAAGTCAAACAATATTCTGAAGACAATAAGGATTTTTGGAGAGTTTTGTGAAACAGTGGCCACATTTGGACAGACATTAAAGTAGCCATGTAGCAAACATGGTGCTGTAGTAGACAGCACTATGAGAAACTGTGACATGCACATCACTGATCTTTTAAATTTACTTGATATATAAAAACACGTTCCAAGATCAGTCACTCTTTGCTGGTAAATGCAGTTGATTTGCTGTTACAAAAAGTTTTTGGCACTAAAGTTCATATAAATTAATTTAAATAAATTTCATCATCTACCCAAGTCTGCGTGGGTCAGCGTGCACCCCTCATTGTGTTTTTCTATGTTCGACAAGTGGAAATGCAACTTTTTGCAGCAGGTCTGATACATGTAATTTGATTTGTAACCGGCCAAACAGAACAAGAGAAAAACTTGTTTTCTTGTAGGAATTAGAAAAACACTTCTAGGCGGTGTCTTAATCCCACAGCTAGGAATCATTTTAATGTACTGCATCAAAAGTAATTTGCTTCAAGCCAAGCCAAGCCATTGTCAAGAATTTTGTTATTATTTAAAAAAGGAACATGTAGTACCAGTCGGTGCAGAGGTGGGTGCAAGGGCACACGAATGAAATGCCATCTAGTGAAGTTAGTGCTCAACAGGGGTCTTTCATTTGAGCTGGAATTTGTGCTGAACAAAAGCCAGACTGACCCCGACGAAACACCCACTCAGAAAGCTGTCCAAAGTCATCTTCTGGTTGGTTAGGCTGTCTGCATTTGCCCTACCCAAATGGGGAGTACCTTCTTGTCCATGTAGGATTTCATCTATACCTTTTTCCTACTTTTAGCCTAACATTTGAGTCTCCTTTCCTTCATTCCTCTTCTCCCCTTTCTTTCCTCCCTCTGTCCTCATTCCCTTCATCCACCTACTTTTGCTGCTCAGGACTTTGGTTACCAAACTGAACCCCCTGGCTCAGCCCTCTACGGTCACATGACGCAGATTCAGAGATCCAGACTACAGACCACAAGTACAAAGCCCTCAACTCACTGTGCATTCATACTCTACAGAGAGTAAGATCAGAAGGCCACTGCACTGTTACACATCTTAGCGGAGTAACCCTGAGCAACGCTGTACTTGTGTAACCTCTCACCAGTAGTGACTCTGTGCTCCCATTCCCACAAGCAGGTAGGTCATATCTTGTGTAATTCAGAATACTGATAAAGAAATAGATTTAATTCAAAAATCCTGACAGAAGTGCAGATGCTTTTTAGTGTTTTGTGTTAAGTCAGATGATGTAACAATGCAGAATTTGTCACAAATAAGGAAAGGTTTAGTAGATTCACTACAGTGCTGTCCTGCAGATTTTTAACTTGACTTCAGCAAGTGGTCTAATCTAATGCCTGTTCATGCCTGCCCTCTGTAGAGAACTTTTAAAGCCTTGACAAATCACATTACTAAATTTGATATTATCACGCAATCTTCTTACATTGCATTAGCTAAACAATGAGATTCTCATTGATTGAAAGGTGTGTCATGCAATATAACATCGATTTTAGTCACAGTTTTGTAGATGTTTGATGTATACAGTGCCTATAAAAAGGATGTACCCTTCTCTTTATTTACTCCTTTATGACTTTTTTTTTTTTTTTTGATCCTGTAGAGACAATTAGCCACACACATCTGGACACTGCTATTTTATCACATTCTTCAATGCAAAACCGCTAAAGCCCTTACAGGTTCCATATTGATCATCAGTGAATAGCCCTTTTTAAGTCCAGATACAAATTCTCAATTTGATCAAGGTCTGGCCTCTGACTCTGCCACTCACGAACATTCACCTTGTTGTCTTTATGCCAAGAAACATCTCCACATCATGATATTGCCACCACCATGCTTCACAATGGAGATGGTATGTTTATGATGGGCACAGTGTCTGGTATCTTTGAAACACAGCATCTAGTCTGATGGCCAAAAAGCTCAATTTTGATCCTACCAGACCAAAGAACCTTCTTCCATTTGACTTTAGAGTCTCCCCCATAGGCCTTCTCGCTGACTGTAGTTGAGATTTAATATGAGCTTTTCATAACAGTGGCTTTTTTGGCACTCTCCCATAAAGCTCTGACCTGTGAAGAACAGGCAATAGTTGTTATATGTACAGCCTCTCCCATCTCAGTTGCTCAAGTTTTTAAGTCAGAGGAGCCATAGGTGTCTCGGTGGCCTTTTTTGCACTCAGTGTTTGACGATGCCCAGTTCCTTCCATTTCTCAATGATGGATTTAACTGTACTGCCAGGGATATTCAGTGACTTGTGATTTTTCTTTCCATCCTCCGTCTTTTCAAGAACCATTTCACAGAGTTTATTGGAGTGTCTTCATAGTGTAGTTATATCCAGGAGTATTGATTCTTTAGTGACTCGACCTTCCAGATACAAGTGTCTTCATATTACAATCACTGAGACATTCACTGCACTCCATTTTTACTGATTGTGTAACTTCTAGCATCAACTGGCTGCACCTGTGTTGAATTAGGTGAGTCACTTTAAAGGGAGTTTTACATATTATATTTTTAACTGATTAACATTACTGTTTAGAAATATGTTTTCATGTTGAAAACATTTGAAAATAGTCTTTTTTTTGTTTTCAAATTCCTATCAAAACAGCCTAATTATACTGATAATGATTCAACATTGAAAATGCTCTTACATTCTCAGCCTTGACTTGAAGATGCCAGCCTACTACTTGCAGCTGTCAACCTTGAAAAAACACACTGTTTTGACTGATTTGTGTAAGCTCCCAAAAGCACATGCTGGTTTGTTTTGTGAAAAGATCAGATTGGGAATTATTTGCTAAAAATGTGATGATGATTGTGCAGCTTTTGCAACTGATCCAAAGGCAGACATCAATGTTTCTGTCAAGATTTCATGACAATTCGTGCCAAAAGTCACCCCCACCCCCGACAACACCTTGAGTCCATTTCAGTTTTTCTGATTTTTCAAGTGAAGTTGCACACTGACCTTTTTCTACAACGACAAAAGGTTCATAAGTGCCTGCAAAGCTGAAACCACAGTTTTGTTTTCAGGGGGCTCTGGGCTGCCCTCTAGGCCAGGCTCTTCACTAACATCCTCATCATCATTGTCATTCTCCTTTCATGTACTTAACAGTATCCTGGGCTGGAGTAATGGCAGGAGTTTTTATCAGCTGTGCAGTAGTCTTGACACAATATTGCATGCTGAACAAAGGATGGACTGTCACAACCCAGCTGTTGCAATCCAAACAGCCATCTTTCTAAGCAGAACTGCTAATTATTGCACATTCTTACGTCACAATCTTTTAATTCGCTTTAAATTTTTAGAACACCTCCGAGTTATTTCTAGCATTTCACTTAATGACTTTATGTCAGATGTGTCTCACTGAAAAGGAAGGCACTGAGTCACCCATCTGGTATATTTGGATCGAAAAAGCAGCCATTAAAGTTCCTCCCTTAAAGCTGACTGAAACTGGTAACCTAAAGTGCGATGTCATGTTTTACAGGTTGTGCTTGACGAGCTGGTTTTGTCAGTTGTGTAAATGTATTCACACCATCTGTAATTATGAAACTGATGCAAACCTACACACTATACAAGCTGGTTAGATTCAAATAACTGCTGGCACAGTGAAACTGAGAAATAAAAAGGGGCATGGGCAGAGGAGCAGAGGGAAACTCCAGCTGTGTGGTATTTACTAGATATAACATATAACTCTACTGAGTGTGAAGCCAAAAGCTGCTTCGCTCTTCTCACTCCCTCTGCTGCCTGCCTGTTTAAAGCAGGGCAGACCATAATGTAGTACGCTGATTGGTGGAAGGAAAAAGGAACAGGAGGAGTTATTCCTGCTGTGACCGCCCCCTTCCCTCTCTTTTGTCCTATTGCTGAGCTCCCAGAAATACAGGGCGAGCACATGGCTGGTGGATTTTGAAACCACCCTTCAGTGGAGTGACGATGGGAGTGTCATGGCGGTAGAGGGCATGTGCGCCTGTGCAGTTCCTGCCCTGTCAAGTGCAGCACAGACACGGAAGTAGAAGATAAGCCTGTGTGTGTGTGTGAAGGAAAGTAGGGGGGAGGGCATACACACACACACATGCAGCAGATGTAACAGAAAAAAAGCTGAGGCCACAATGGAGTGAAGGTTTTTTAAAGGAGAGAGGTCACAGGAGTGTTATCAAAGAGGTAAGATGATGGATTCTGGTACCTTATAACAGCATTGAATTGATGTATAAAGGAAGTAAGGTTAGCTGAACTGCCGGGTTGTGCTAAAACCCTCAAGTCATTCAGTCCATCTGCTCTGTGCTGTACTCCATCTGCTTCCCTTGTTATGAAAAGGGACAACATGATCCCAAGGCTGTTGTAGATTGTAGCTCCTGAGGACCAGGCCCTTTCAGGCCGGTAACCGGACATCAGAGTCAGTAATTCTTCCTTGTTTCTCAACATTACTGACTCACATGACTGGTTCTGTTTTCATAACGTTAATACAAGATGCTTATAGTATTTTGATGTATATTTTTTCTTCTACATTAAGTAAATCTCATTCATCACCAGACTACAACTAAAGCTTTGGAATTAATGTTTTCCTGTCATGTAGAAAGTCTTAATGCCACTGAAAAGTTGGCTTGACAATGCCCCTTTGAACATCAACAGAGGATCCTTTTTTAACTTATTTTAAATTGTGGCTGTGGTGTTATGACATTGCTTAACAATTATTTCCTTGTAATGTTTTTGTTTATGTCATAAGCGCATGGTGCTTTTTGTGGGAGCAGTGTGTCAGTGTGTGAAAGGTCGGGTATCCACTGCCAGACAGCACATGTGAGAAGGATGGAAAAGGAGGGAGAGAAAGGGGGAGACTCAGGAGGTCAAACCCACTCACGAGGGTGCATGCTTTTACATTTAAGCAACATTCAATCAAGCCATGCTTTCTTTACACTTTAGCGCACGCCGATAAATTGATGCGATAAAAACTCTGTAACAACACTCTTCCAAAAGACATTCCCTCATTTGGTGTTTTAGTGATGGTGCTGGAGAGCACTGTCTAGCATGTCAGCCCAGTAGATGTTGAACTGCATTGAGATCTGGCCATAGCTTATGAATTATATCATTTTCATACTCATCAAACCATTCAATGACATCTCGTACACCATGGATGGGGACATTGTCACCCTGAAAGAGACCACTCCCATCAGAATAGAAATGTTTCATCATAGGATAATGGTAATAACTTTGTAATGATTTGCATTGACTTTACTGTAGTAGGGGAAAAGCATGCCAGCAAAGTCCCCCCACAGCACAGCATAAAGGACGAAGGGAATCCCCAATTTCATTTGCAACTTCTTTGTATTTCACACTGAAATTATTAGCTTCTCTGACATATCTGGACAAGGAAACATTTGATCCTTTTTGAAACAGTCCTCATTAACACAGATGGTATACTTAAACTCAGTGACGTGCGGTGAGGTTCATGGCTGGTGAGGCCCTGACTTCATCAGAATCAGATTTACAAATATATGCACTCTACAGAGTCGCTCAGTCGCCATTTGATTGGCAACAGTTTGTGGGTTATGTTTCATATCTGCATTCTTTATACACACAAACTGTAGCCCACAATGCACATTTCATTTAAAAGAAAAAAAGAAAGTTGTTGTGGTCTTACCTTTACATATAAATGAAGTCCATGCACCACTTCTTGTGGACAAACATCCGGTACTTTCTTGTAAAAGTCTCCTTATCTTCCTTCGCTGCACTTGACTTGCTAATTGCAGATTGTGGATGCAGTTGTTAATCCAAATGGATGACAAATGTACCTCTTTTTATATTTAAAAATAAATAAATATTCAAAAAAAAAACAAAAAAACAATACCTGTCACCTAAACCAAATGGCCCTGGTTCCAAAAAACCCCAAAAGTCCTGAATAGAGTTAAAAATGAAACAGCAACAACAACAACAAAACAAATCAGTTATATAAACAATTAAGTACATTTATCAGACCTTCAAATTCATAAAATTAGGAGCAGGAATAACAAATTAGGTGCCAATGACTAAAACGTCTTTTGACACTGACACAAGGAACCTGGCTGACATCTACAGTCTGCTGTTGTGTTTGCTATTGAAGTGTGTGGTATCGTCATGCCAAAATCTCAAAAACACTATTTGGCCTTCAGAAAAAAAAAAGGTTCCAAATGCCTTTGAGTCTGACAAGGGATTAAAGCCACTCCAGTTTGTCCAGGCTTGGTCGCCCCAGCAAATTCTGCCCAAGAGCTGACCATTTAATGCAAGATCAAATGGATCCAAAAACCCATCATTTATTTTCATTTTCACAGGATTCAGCTGCTGATGTCAAAGTGGACACATTTTCAATCAGAAAGACATTGCACAAATTTGACCTGCATAGGAAGTATGCCAGCAAAAGTTTGCCATCGAAAGATGAGTGAAAGACGGAGTTGTTTGGCCACAGTAACAGTAGAGATATTTACTGGCAAACAAGGGTAGCTTTTAAGGAGATATTCATACTGAAACTTTGAGATGGAAACGTTATGGTTTGGGGTTGCTTTGCTGTCTCAGAGACTGGAGTCATAGATTCCTAAAAATTCATTCAGCTAAATTTTCTGCATTGTATTTAAGAGTGTGTGAAGATAGCATGAGGGCATCTGCCCAAAAGATGAAGCTGAACCACATGTAGACCTTTCAACAGGATAATGATCCGAAACATATGAACAAATCCACAAAGAAGGTCTCAAAAATAGAAATAGAGGGTTACGGAAAACTCTTGTGATAACCAATAACTGAGTCTCACTGAAATGTTGCGGTGAGATTTAAAACAGGCGGTGCATGCAAGAAAACCACTTAACTTGCTACTGAAGGAATTCTGCACAGAAGAATGTTCAATAAATTTAAGATTAGATTAGTTTATTTAAAAGGGGACAGCGCAATTTCACAAAACACATGATTACACATGGTTAAAAAAGCCAGAATTAGCCAGAAGGCTAGTTTTCATCTGTAGTACCCTGGCCATGATGTGAAACAGTAAAGCCTGCCAGTAAAGCAAGCTTATATTACAGTCAAGTTGCAAAACACCTACAAGAAATTATTTATACTAAAGGGGACAAAGTTAACATCTTAGGCACAAATATTATGTCTATTGAGATTTTTTGTTGAACAAATGATTGAAAAAGAAAAAATTCCAAGTGTGCATCCAAGTATGTTGCCTTTGCCTGTAGACATAATTTCAAAGAGTCCATGTACTTACTTTTTCACATGTCTATGTCTCACTGAATAGTGAACTGATTGCTATGATATGCAGTACAGAAATTTATGTTACCCTCAGCATGAATTATCACAACTTAAAAACCTATTAAAAACTTAAAGCTTATGATCAAATACCTGCAAAACTGATGCCATAGCTGAAAACTGTGCCAATAAGTAAATGTTACACATGGTGAATGTGAGAAACATCAGCATGTTACTACTGTCATGTCACAGTTGCTGCATCACTGTAAATACCCTCACAGCACTGTGAATATTACTGCTGACCCTTTATGTTCAAGATGCTTCAACAGCATATTCTTTAAGCCCAGTAATTCTGTTTTTGAGTTGAAGCTGCTTTAGCCACTGTTTTAGCTTTGAAGTAATTTCTTCAAATGTTACCATTTTTTTGATAATTAAAATACTGTCCCTGGGATATGAAATGAAATGAAAATACTTTATTTATCCCAGAAGGGAAATTCAATCTTGTAAAAGCTCACTTTTTATTTTTTTTTATTTTTTTTGGAACCATATGGAACCATAGACTGTATAGTCACACCTATTAAACAGAACACACATAAAGAATTGAATACATTATCTTATCAAATTATTTTCTGATAACTGGTGCATGACAAAGCAATAACACAGGAAAGACAGACATTGCACTAGAGCTGGATAAAACAGAAAGTCTCAGGTACCAAAGCAAACACTGATCACAATGTTGATCTAACCAGAGCTATATAAATCAGTATAAACTGTGATCCTTTACATTTTACTAACTAAACTTTCTTATGTTAATATGTTTCAGATTGTGTACATCTACATTTCCTGCTTTACCTCATTGCTGCCTCCATTATGTCGCTGCTGACTCATGTGCTGGCGTGCCTCTTCGGGATGGGCTCCTGGGTGGCCATCAACGGGATGTGGGTTGAGCTGCCCCTTATCGTACCTGAGATCCCAGAGGGTTGGTACCTGCCCTCCTACCTCACAGTCCTCATCCAAATGGCCAACATCGGTCCGCTATTCATCACCCTGATGCACCGCTTCCGCCCTGGGGCGCTGGACGAGCGGCCGGTCATCTACTGCATTGTAGGGTTGGGTATCGTTGCTACATTCCTGCTGGCTTTCTTCTGGAAGCACACGGTGACGGTAGCGGGCTCTTTGCACAGTGTGGCCCTGTTGATGTTAAGCTTCCTGCTTTCTGTGGTGGACTGCACCTCATCAGTTACCTTCCTTCCTTTCATGATGAGGCTGCGTCCACAATATCTCACCACCTATTTTGCAGGTGAAGGCCTCAGTGGTCTGGTGCCCGCACTGGTGGCTCTGATTCAAGGTGTTGGCGTCGTCCACTGTCAGAATGCCACTTTGACTGGGAACAAAACAGATGACAATTTGGTTGACAGTGGAAAGCTAGAAGCCATCTACCAGCCGGCTAAATTCTCTGCCCAGGTCTTCTTCGTGTTCCTCAGTGCCATGATGGTTGTGTGCCTGATAGCCTTCATTCTACTCAACCACCACCCAGCAGTCGCTCGGGAAAGAAACAATGACCGGTACTTTGGTGGGGATTTGGAGCGTGAGAAGAGAGAACAAGGGTTGTCCCTGCATGCCCAGACACCAGAGCAGAAGCCAATGATCAGTCCCCTGGAGGCTGCCAGAAGAGAACCCAGGAGCTCTTTCGGGAGGGGGACATACAGCAGCTTGGAGGTGATGTTCATCTTTGTTGTACTGGCTTGGGTCAACGCTCTGACCAACGCAGTCCTGCCCTCAGTGCAGTCCTACTCGTGTCTGCCTTACGGGAACAAGGCCTACCATCTAGCTGCCACCATGGCTGCTGTTGCTAACCCTGTGGCCTGCTTCATCGCCATGTTTGTGCCAATAAGGTGAGAAATAGAAACATCTCAGTGATTATTTGATGAAACAGTCATGCATTCTTGTGCGTCAAAAATGGCATGACACATAATACATTCAGTTGGAATTATTGCAGGTCACTAATAGTACTAAACTACCAACTGTGTGTGTTTTTTGACATAAACATGAAATGCTCCATTCTAAACCATGCATTGAACTTTGTTTCCAGGTCTCTTGTGTTCATGGGTTTTTTGACCACATTTGGGACTGGATTTGGAGCCTACATCATGGCTATGGCTGCTCTCAGTCCCTGTCCTTTGCTGGTCTACAGTACTTCTGGAACTGTAGTCATAGTAAGACTCTTTCTTTTAAAGTTTTTTTTTTTTTTTTTCTTCCTCTGTCTGGTATATGTATATAGTTCTACATAGAAATATTTTTTGTTTGTTTGTTTAGGTTGGGCTTTATCTTGTAAATGGTACTGCACCTTGTAAAAGAATGACTGTACCAACCACTTGTCGAACTCACTTAGTGCTTGTATGAGTTCTGATTTGGGAGTGTGGTGTGATTGGCAGGTTTTAGAATCAAGTCAAGTCAACTTAGTTTTGTCTGACTTGATTCAGACAATATGCTGCAATGTAACTGCTATGAAAGTCAAGGGACTCGCATGCTCTCACGAAAGCTTTTTCTTGGTTTCAGTTTTACGTGCATAGTGTTGCACAGAGCAGCGAGAGACAGAGAGGTAGTTATGAATATCTTTTAGGTTATGTGTAAATGTTTTTGTACTGGGTGTTAGTTTAATATAAATTACTAAACAGTAAACAAAAAAAATGTTTTCAGACATTAAAAAAATTAAAAATAGAACACAGAATAAAACAATGAGTGGCATTCAAAAAGTACTACTAAAGAGGTAAAAACATTGTTTAAATAAGAAGGTATTAAATGGCAGTACCAGCCTGAGAGATTGAACTACCCGATGAAGTGATTTAGTGTGAAAGCTTCTTGTTCCAACCACTTTATATCGGCTAGAACTGGAAGTTGCTGAGTCGTCTAACATGTAGAAGTCAGACCAGGACACTTTGCAGTCTTATTTATTTCTGTACCCAGGGACAGAATGTCATTTCATGCACAAAACTGACCTCTTCTCTGGTGCAGGTGCTGGCCTGGATCCTCTTTGTCCTGTCCCTTTCCTATGTGAAGGTCATCATTGGAGTGATTCTGAGGGACGAGGGCCACAGCGCCCTGGTGTGGTGCGGAGCTGTAGTGCAGTTGGGCTCCATGCTCGGTGCTATTTCTATGTTCCCACTGGTCAGTGTCTACGGACTTTTTAAGTCAGGTGATGCTTGCAACACTAAGTGTCCAACATAGACGGTAAATCTGTTTAAGTTAAACACTGCTGTACGAAACTCAAATATAAGTTACATTGTTTTAGTCGCACTGATCTTCTTGCAGTCGTGAGTTTTACACACACCAGCTTGTTTTCTGAGAAGTTTAATGTAATCATCTACCACAGTACCAGCCCTTGTTTTTTTGTTTTGTTTTTAATATTTATGCTTTATACAGATTGCTGTATTTATTGATCTATGGCGTAGGCTCCACACAAAGCTGAAAATACATCTGTACATCCTGACAATGTCTCAGACCACAAAAGACCAAAACGAAATAGTATTTTTAGCACTGAATATGTTACAGTTCCTTATCAATTCAGAGCTCAATGACATTTTACTTGAACTTTTAACATATTGTGAAACGATAATTGATTGATTTTGCTTTTATAAGGACTAATGGTACTTCTGGCTTTAAAATGTGCCTTAATTCTATACAAAACAAAGACTTGTGCTTTCTTTGTGTACAAGGTTGTTTAAACAGCATACCTTGCTTTGTACTGTATATGTTGCTGTAGTGGAGAAACTGTTCAACAATACCAAATAAAATGTTTGTTTTATTGTTGCCTACACATACATGTATTGTGTTGCAAATCATCCAACATATACCGTAATTTCCGGACTATAAGCTGCTACTTTTTTCACACGTTTTGAACACTGCGACATAAACAATGAAGCAGCTCATTTATGGATTTTTAAAATTTTTACAAATTTGGAAGTGACATTGTGTGACGAAGGAATTCTGAGGCTGTTTAATTCCGACGCTGAAGAAGAAGACTTTAGTGGTTTTAGTGCGCAGGAGGAAGATGAAGATAGCGATCAATGACTTTTCCTGGTAGGCTACAGCATCTTTTTTTTTTTTAATCAGCCGTTACAGGCATTGTCCGTGAAAAAAAGCATTCACGGTACGTATTTGTGTATGTTGCCGGTTCGTATTTAATTAAAAGTTTAAAAAAATCTTTCTGTGTAACATCTTTCTGTGTAAATATCTCATGTTACAACGTGGACACCTGCGGCTTTTAGACAAAGGCGACCTATATATGAACTTTTTTTTTCTTTTTAAAGTTAGTGGGTGCGACATATATTCAGGTGCGCTCACTAGTCTGGAAATTACGGTAGCCCTATTTTTACTCCGTTGGTGTTGAGTTTAGTTCCTACTTTAGGCATGGGGGAGAATACATAGGGCAAACTGCACCAGGGCAGAGGTATTAATAGACACTGGCAGAGATACAAATAATCTGAAGCTGTCTTAATTGTTTTCTGTTGTGTCTTCAAGGTGAACATACTAAAATGAGGGCATTTCATTTTTCAGTCTATATATACTGTATATATATGTATACATACAGGCAGTTTGCTAAAGGAAAGAAAGAAGTTGAAATCAGCACTCTCATATCCAGTATTAAAGCACCACTACATGTTTTGAGTTAGCTTTCACATCTTTTTCTTTGTTTATTTATGTGTTTTATTCTGTAGAGGGCTGCAAAGAGCAATGTCTCTGCAAGTCTCAGCTGACATTGGGTGAGAGGTGGG
>NW_007578978.1:15472-48337 GCF_000690725.1 Stegastes partitus
AAAACATCAGATATTTGAGTTTTGTTGAGCTAATGTACTACCTAGTTATACTTTTTAAATGAAAAAAGTAACTTTTGGTCCTAATTTTTACACATTGTCGTGGGTGCCGGTCGTGAGTGTTTGTAGCCCGCACATCTTCAAAATCAACACTAGATGTCACTGTGTGATTGAAAGATCATCGCCAGGAACTAAAGGCGTCTTTTTGCTGCAGTTACATTTCAAGTGCTTGCACTTGTGCAGTGATTTATAAAAATAAGTCAGAATGCTGTTATTAAGTTTCATTTGCTGCATCAGACAAATGAGAAGAGATTTATACACAATGTTTGAGTAAAACTGGATCCTGGATGTCCTTTAACTCAATTATGTTAAAACACTGAGCACAGATATAAAAATCTCTTTTGTTCCTGCCTTTGCGTTAGTGTTTTCTAAAAGTGGCTCCACTTTGGTGTAGGTGGAGGAGTGATGTGTCTCTCTGGGGTGATTGCCCAGGTCACCGGAGTCATGTGTGCATCATATCCTCCTCACAGTAAATCAGAAAGAGAGTGTCTTATCCATGTCGGTGTGTGACTATGTGTGTGTGTGTGTGTGTGTGTGTGTGTGTGTGTGTGTGTGTGTGTTTATCCTTCCTCCAGTCCACGGGGACAAATAGGAATGAGGAACTCATGGCCAGTCAGAGTCTGATTCAGATCCCAGTGGCTCCTCAGAGAACATCTGGGGTCATCATCTCCTGGTGTCTCATACTTCACTTATTCTCCTTATCGCTTCCTGTCGTTGCTGTGACTTACGGTGTGCTGAGTTTAAAAGACGAAGACTAGCTTGGAATGATTTTAGCAATAGCTTGATGTCTGAATGTGGAGAAACATTCAAGAGAAGGTCAATTTTTGATGTTTTTTTGAAACTGAGAGATGGTATCAGGTCCCTTTTAGTATTGTGAAATCATCCAAAGAAAAACTGCACTGAGGTTCAGATAGGGCCTCAGATAGCACAGTCTGCCCAATATGACTGTAGTTGATGGGATAATAAGTAACATTGTGATAGAAAGTGGGACAGTGCGGCCTTCCTGGCTATCTTTATGTTTTAGTCTTCCTCTCCTTCAACTATTGTGATATCTCCTTTGGCCAAAGCTCCTTGTCTTCCTCGATTCATGCATATGGCAGACTTTGTGACCGTAATTTCAATTTAAAACACATGAGGGGAAATCCTAGCCCGCGCTGCTCTTTAATGGGCCGTCATGGGATTGGAGTATGCAGAGAATGATTGAATTTTGTGAGAAGGCCAGGAACGATCAAGTCTCGCCTGCCGTTATGCAATCGACCATTCCCCTCTCACAACGCGACGTCTGGTAAAAACCTAGTGGAAGAGGAGGAGGACGGGGAGGTGGAAGGGAAGGGAGGAGGGGGGGCTAAGGCCTGGAAACCTCAACGTCTGGACCAAAAGAGAGAAAAATATTTTTTCTTCTAAATGACTCAAGACTTTATAAAAAGAGAAACTCGGCTATCGAATGTAAAGAGAGCCAAATGAGATGTGATCCACCACATCAAAAGCAGAGATGTTCGACAGGGTTGCTTTTAATGGTGGTAAATGAGTCTTTTTACACTGTAATGCATGACATCCTATATTTCCTCGCAGACGGAAACATATGGATCCTATACAAAGCCTGCCATAGTGTTTTATTTATATGATTGTGTCATGTCTGTTTTCTCCCTTTGCTCTCCACCTGCTTGGCTCACTTTGACAGTGTTGAGATAAAAATTCAGCCTTCTCCAAAGCACTAATATTACCACACTGTCCAAACTTTCACACGTTTTGTGTTGGATTAGACCACCGCAATATATCTTGTCAATGAAGCAAAATAGACTACCTTTCCCGTTAAGTCCATTATATTCAAATGGCCCGGGCCTTTTTTATTTTTTTCTTCTTCGCAACAAGACATAAAGTAATCAAAAGTTAAAAGCAAACACTCAAGGAGGCACTTAGCAAAAAAGAAAAGCTTTTATGATAAAACATTCATATACAGTGCAGGAGACAGGTAATCTTTGAGGATGATAGGGTTGTCTTGTGGTCAGTTTCTGTATAGTATTGCTTGGGGAGCTTTGTAGATGAATGCTCCTAATAACATCCCCGCCCACCCATCATCCACCGGACGATTCAGGCAGAACAACGAATACCTGAGTGTATTTCTTCAGCCGTGTGAACAAGTACGCCTTAAAGAGCTGCTGGAGGCTGCAGGGTTTGTTACCTTGACAGATGGATGACAGCTCAGCAGGGGTGAGATGTACGCACTCGCATAACCAGAAAAAAATAACGCGCTATCGGTGGCCCTGGTGCTATTCACACATAGTGGGATTTTGCATAAATCAGACCGCCTGAGCTCCAGTCAAAGAAGGAAATGCCTCAGTGTTTTCTGGAGCTCTGACTTCTTGCAAGTCATTTGAAAGTTATTTGCGGAAGACATCTAAATCAATATGTGATAGCTACGCTAAGGGTGCAGAGAAAATATGTGGATTTGAAAAAGTTTGGTGGGAAGAAAATGAATATCAATACTTGCACTTCTTTGCTAGGTTCTGCTGAGAGTTAGAGTAAGAATATTGACACCCCTCCTTTGTCTTTGTGGTACATATGAAACCAATAGCCGACTGGATTCGCTACACATAAAGACTGGAACCAGGCAAACAGTGTGAGTTGGTCTTTTAAAAGGTCACAAACACCTCTAAAGTTGTTTAATCAGTACAAAAACAAAAATGTAAAAGCAGCAAGTGTGTTTTTATAAGTGGTGATGTGAATCAGTCAAAACATTAAAAGTGCCTGCTCTGAATCATCAGGGCTGAACATGAGATCTCTGGGGGCATCCAGCCTGGCAACAGGATACTGGCAGAGGGTGCTTGGAGTCATATGGGGCCTCCATACATCAGGTTGGTTTTTTATGCATTGCCAGGGTGCCTCATCAAATTCTGACATGAGGAGTTTGGAGGCCTGCTGAGCTCTTGGTTGTGTTCCTCGACACATTGCTATGTAGTTTTTGTGGTGTGGCAGAATGCATTGTCCTGCAGGGGGAGGCTTGGTCTGCAACAATAGTTAAGTTGGTAGTGCATGTCAAAGTAACATGACTACCAGGACCCAAGGTTTCCCAGGAGACTGTAAAAAGATCATTCACTAAACCTGTGAGTGGCTTTATTGTCGTAACTGATCGGTGTATCTGACTGTTTCTTGATTGGATGGAGTGACTTCCTACAACTTTCAAGACAGAACAAGATGTAGGGTAATATTTCGTACCCTTGGACAGAGTCAGGCAAATAGTTTCTTCTGTTTCCAGCCTTTATGCAAAGCTAAGCTAACTTCTTCCTCGGCGGTGAAATGCTCGGCTGTGATTTTATATTTATCCATTAACAAGATGGAAGAAGATACCGAGACTATTTCTGGGCCTGTTGCAGTATCATGTCGTGTCATCGCTGTGCAGTCGTCACTCAACCAGGGAAAATTCCAGGAAGGTAAATGCCCAAGCAACAAATCGCCCAGTGTGTAACCCCTCATCAAACCACATTTCATTTTCACACCTTTTTAAAAAAAATTTTTTTTAACACAATTAGTCAGCTTCAGAGCTGAGGTTAGGCAGGTTTTTGCTACCTTTAGATGATCTGTTTTTCCCCTGTTTACACTTTTTTCAAACTAACCTAGCAGACTGCTGACTCTGGCTTCATGTTTCATGGTGTGGCATTAGTTTACTCATTTTAAAGATCTGGTGTGTAGGATTTTTGTGGCATATAGCACTGCGGTTGCAGATTGAAACAAACTGATTATCTCATATCTCACCCTTTCCTTCCAAGCATGTAGGAGGCTGCTAAAAACACAAAGGTCATCTCTAGAGGTATCACTGGTCCATTTTGAGGTATTGTAAGATTATGGCCCCTCTGTAGATACAAAAGACTCATTTTAAGATAACAAAAGCCACACAATTCTTATTTTTAAATAATCGTATAAGAATTTAAACAAAAATAATCATTTTATATTTAATTTTAACCACAGATCCCCTTAAATCTTACACATGGGACCTTTAACTCATCATTAAAAAAAGTAAGCAAGTATGTGGATGGTGACAAGCTTTGTTTGTTTCTTTAGATCAATATTTATAGACCACACAGAATTTGTGGTTAGACTTTTATGATCACAATAATTCGTCCTTCTATTTGGCTAAATCATAAACAACTAAGTGAGAAAAAAGAAAGAAAGAAATAACTAAAGAAGCAAACGCTCAGTTCTTCGTTTCAGGAAGTCACTTCGCAGGGGTTATATCTGGGGTCAGCTTTAGGTCACACTGGGCATCCATTAGTGGCCTTATTTAGAGTCTTATTCCTTTAAGAGGAGTGATTGGCCAGCTAAGACAAAGAATCATTACCTTTGCCCGCCCCCTCCCTGCCAGCAGTCAATAATGAAGGATCATTAAAATGAATAGATGGACATTCCCCTTTTCTCCGGATCCTTATTGCAAAATCAGTGTCAGGGGAAATGAAGATTGAGCTTGGAGAAGGCGTCTAAAAGCCTCACAGTGATTGTCGTGAACTCATCTCCAGTGCCAGGCTCCTTTATCTACTGTAAGAGTCTGCACCTGCCTGAACTCTTGACTAGCAAGGGCTTTTACTGTAGCCCATTAAGAGCATCCCTAATGCTCACTACAGTGTACTTCAACATAAACATTCTGCATATGTACCGAAACATTTACAGCAAACAATGGAAGAATGATTGCTTCGGATGTCTTCAAGTTTTTTTTTTCTTTCCATCAAGAAACACAGCTCTCAGAGCGAACCAGATATTGAATGCTCTGACTTTGATGTGGAGAATAGAGAACTCACGTGTTGTGATCGTATAAACAGACACTTAAAGATAATTCTCACTTTTCACATTTCTTAAGCTCAAACATCTGTCCCGCCGCTGAATTTTATAAATCCTTGCACAACATTTCACGCATCACAAAAGAAAGAGCGAATCAAGCTGAATGATTGCAGATGGGAAAATAAAAGACGGCACAAGATTTTTCCAGGCCCCATCTGGTTGCCTTTCTGAGAGTCTCTAAAAGTGTCTTTTAAAAAGGTGATTTGTCTAGTGGGTCTGCAACGATGTGACCATGTCAGCATGTCATCTGCTGATCCTGTCACATGTGAAACGGTCTCATAAAAAGGGGAGTTTGTGTACACCTGTGGAGTCGGACAGCCCCACCCCAAACAGATTAGAAAGACACATGTAAACACTCACACATACATGGTCCTCATCTTCTTTCTTCATCATCTTAAAGGTAACTGATAAGAAGGCCTGTTTATAGTCATCTGACATGTGTTTCTAACGAATAAAAGAAAAAGAAAAAAGTCACAAAAACTGACTCAAGGGACTAAAAGAGGCCGAATTCATGACCGGCTTATGTGGCAGAACTATCAAAGGTCCCTCAGTATGGTCAAGCAATTATCTCTTAAAGCATCTCTTAAAGCCACCCCCATGGTTCTCTCAACATGCCCTTCATAACAGAGGTATATTGAGGATTTACTGCCTGCAGATGGCCGATGAGAGACGAGGGCAGGAGCTCCAGCGCTGTGCCTATGTGCTCGCTTTATAAAAGCCCAAATCAAGGGCTCTGTGGGAATACAATAGCGGAGGAAGTGGGGCCATAAAGACACTATAAATCTGTACAATGAAACTTCTAAGTCGTGCCCTCTGCCAGGTGGTGTGTACATGCAGACCTCGGGGAGGAAAAGGCACGCGCTGCAATCATTATGATCAGGGATTGACTGCTTGCCTGTCTGTGATGCTGTCTTCACTGTGGGGCTGCCGTGGCCATTGAACGGGAGAGTGTGTCTGTTATCCGTCCGTCAGCAAGTCGGCCTGTCAGTCGATCATGTCTTTTTTGATCATTTGTTCAAGCAATTGGCGGAATCAGTCACACACACTTCATATTTCTAGCTGGAGAAGCAGCAGGTTGTTTGGAGAATGAAGGTAAGGCCACAAATCTTTCAGATCACCAAGAAATTATTAGGAAACCAAATCAATAGCTAAAGCCAAGGAGGACATAGCTACTGACAAATTTCTCATGACAAATAAGAAAATCCTGCATTATTTTTTTTTAAATGAAAATTTATACTCAGTATCAGATCAGCAATGCGATAAAACACATTTCCTGGCAAACCTAGATATAAATGCAGCTGCAGTGATACAGAGGGACTATCAGTCTTAACTTGAAGACAGGATTATACACAGGCAGCAGATTGTGTGAGATTCAAGTAACACCACAATCTTATGTGAACCTTTTTTTTTTACAACTCAAATCCAAAGCAGCGCTGTCAGTGTCTGAATAAAACGTTACTGTAATGCAGTTATTCAAGCTTTTGAATACGCTTTCCTGCTGAAGATGAGAAGATCAAAACTACACTCACATTTGTCAGTTAAATATAAAAATGTACACAAGAGGTTTAATTTACCACAAAACCTGGACACAAGGGGAACATGTAGCTTGACTCTGTCAAAGAAAGACAAAGAAACCCACCTTCCAGCTTCCTGAAAGCTCACTAACAAACACATTACATGTTGTTATATATTACAGTGAAAGAAATAGTATCATGCTTAATCCCTTTAAAACCACAACTTGTCATCTTTACACCTTTTGAAGTGTTAATTAGTCAGCTTTAGAGTTGCGGTTAGGCACACTTTGTTACCTCCCCGAGTGGCTGCATCCCCTCTGCTGTCAGTCTCTGTGCTAAGCTAAGCTAATCATGTCAATGGTAAATGTAGAAATGAAGGCCTTTATTAGCAAAATTCAAGAAAAGAAGCCTTGTGAGCAGTCTTTATAATAATATGACTGCAAGATTGTAAAGAAAAAAAAATGCAGTGATGTAAATTCTTAAATTTTTACAAAATATTTGAAAAGAAGTTTTACAAGTTCTGTATTTGTTAACATTAAAAAAGATTTTTGATTCTGCACTTGTCTTCATTTCACGGATATTCCATCGTTTTAGGCAGTTTCTCGTCTTGACTGCCGCCTCGGCAGTGGAAACCGTGGCCTGGAGTCAACTCTCCACTGTGTCAAATGGTATGGCGCTGTTAGAGGAAGACTAAGGTAAGAAGAACAGGGTGCCAGGAAAAAGGGGCGTGACTGCATCTGTAAATAGTGGGGCTATTTTGGGCTTATACCACGGCCGTACAGGGGAGCACCGCCTAGGCCTGCCTTCTGTCACTATGGGGATGGGCGCTTCATAACTTTGCTGAATGGAAAAAGTCTGGAGGACTGGCAGGTGGTACACAGGAGCGTGGCACAGCTCCCATGGCGAGGAGCTGTTTCACTCATAACTACCCACCGCTAACAATACTCACCGGAAAACACACAGGCCTCTGCTTGCACTTGGCATATCAGCAGCTTGTTGCTTTTTTGTCCTGCTAAAGAACAGTGTGGGTGGTGAAAAGGTAAAGGTATATGTGTAAGTTGTTAAATGGTGGTCGGTGGTGAAAATGCGTTGCTTACCTCTGCACCATGCCCAGGTGGGATTCAAAATGTAAGTTTTTGAAGAAAAAAAAAAAAAAATATATATATATATATATCCCAATTTCATTTTTTTTCTTTAAAATTTTAGCTTTACTTGAAAAAAAAAGTGAAATAAGCTAAGCGTTTTTTTTTTCTCATTTTTTTAACCTTGAATAAAGAAAATGTTGCACACATTTCAGATTTCAAGTTTATTTGAGGTTAAAACAAGGAATCTACGTAGAAATTTCTGATCTGAAATTCCCATTTAGGTTTTATTTTATCTTTTAAAGTAGTGTGAAAAGACAAAATCAGTACTGAACTTGTTCAAATGCAAACAGAACACCAGGCCTTTTGTTATTCATGGTCACCATTATGCCATTTATTAATTCATTTTTGAGAACACATTAAATGCACTTAAAACACATTT
Organism: Stegastes partitus; assembly: GCF_000690725.1. Lineage (NCBI taxonomy): Eukaryota > Metazoa > Chordata > Actinopteri > Pomacentridae > Stegastes > Stegastes partitus. The sequence continues at coordinate 23,398 of NW_007578978.1, forward strand.
CCATTTTTCATAAATATTTCATATTAAAGAGAAATATATTTCACCTTGTGCCTACACTGAAAAGCATTACAGAGTTGCAACGATTTTGTAGCCGAGAAAGAGATAAGGCACAAAATAGAAACCCTTTTTTTTGTTTGTTTGTTTGTTTTCATACAGTTTAGTCATGCTACTATAGTATATGTCCAAAAGTGGAGTAAGGAAGCTATTCTGGAAGCTACGATCAGCTAAATGATCCCCAGCGACAGTACAGTGTGCATGCTCCAAAAGACAGATCACATGGAAAAGACTGCAGCTATGTGAAGGAAGAGTTGATGAAGGTTTGTCTGTGACACAACAGTGGAGATCAGCCTACGATATTTGGTCTGGAGGCAAGAAAATCTGCTCTGTTTCTACGGTAAAGTGCATAATGTTTTTTTTTTTAATTTTTTGTACGGTGGGGGGGAAACAGCTCTATGCTAAAGTCTCTGACAGAAAAAGGAAACTTGGACAATAATTTCACCAAAGATAAAATCCTTTGGTTAACTCAGATCAATTATTGCCAGCTGTAAGTAACAGTCCTGCCGACTCCTCAGTGAAATCCCCCAGATGATGAGCAAAACTGTGGCGTACTTCGATAATCCCTGTGCCTATTTACATGCAAAACCTGCAGTGCAAGAAGTAACAGACAAATATATAAATTGTCCAGGAGTATTCTCATTTAAATTCAGCAGGTAAGCATACCATTGTTCAACTATCTCATAGCTGGGGAAGAAGAAGAAGAAAACTCTGATACCTGCCTTTATAAGCCCCTGCAAACCAGGAACTGCTGTCATAGGATATGTACTATATATTTCATATTTTCTCTGATTGTCGTTGCATCATTATGTCATGATCTGGGCGGAGGACTGGAAGACCGGGAAAAGCGTGATTAAAAAATAGGCACTAAGGTGAAAAGCATAACGCAGGATAGAAGAAATGGTACACAGTGATATCAGGGAAAGACAAATGGGAAAAAAAGGAAAGCTAAATAGCAAACTGCATGATATAAGGATAAGGCATACATATTTCCAAATACATGTTTATACAAAAGAATATCATACATAACATTCAGTATAAATGAACAAAGATAATAATAAGGAAGCAAGAAAAATACAATTCTAATCTATTCACATACTCCCCTACATAGAATTCCAGCCTTTTTTTTATTTTATTTTTTTTTTATTCTGGTTCCCTGTAAACAAATCATTGAAATGATACAAAAATGTCATATAAAATCTTCCACTTTGGGTTACAATGAACCGTTTGCATTTGTGTGACCGCTGCTGCTGCTGCTGCTTGTTGTCTGCTGTCAGTATCACTGCTGTAAGGCACCGATTTGGTTGTTGCGGACTGACTGCACAAACAAATGAACCCAAGTGATGAAGCTCGACACTTATTGTCCCATTAGCTTGTCCATGCATTTAACATACAGATCACGCCAAATGAAGATTGTCATTTGTTAAACATAGAGGAGTAAATCAGTCTCATTGAGCTGTTTGGTCCACGAAACGTCTTCTGTGAAATAAGGCGAAGTGTAGTCGTATACTTTGCCCCTGATATCATTTCCCTTTTTTTTTCTTTTTTCTTTTCGTAAGTGTAACATTCACCTGTTGATTCTTGCCAGTGATTGTCAATGTGAGTCTGCAGCGAGTCTCTGAGCGAAGAGGAGCTGATGGTGATGGTGTTCAGGTGGGAGATCCTGGTCAAAACTTCATTCTTCATAATCTGGATCTCTAGTATTTTTCTTTTTAATGTCCTCTTTTTTGTTGTTGCTGTTGTTTCAGGGTGTGTGTGCTGCTGCAGAGGGCTTCTGGATGTCTATGCATGAGTGTGCACAGAAATGCTGGAGAGGTCGTTCCTGATGATCTCATTAACTGTGGAAACAAAAAAGAAAAAAAAAAAAAGAGACATAGCAGATCATTATAAACCGGCCACATTGAATAACGATTCACATCATTGAAGCCCTATTACATTTAATGGAAAAAGCCGGCCTGGAATGGTTGTCAGTTTGAATACCTGGAAAGGCAAACAGGGGCAAAGTAGGCAACTGATTCAGGGCCCAAAGAGATCCAGGCTAATTTAAAGGGTCACTCCACAGACTTTACACATTAACAACAGTTTACTTGTCATGGTTATTACCAAACAGTTGCATAATGTCTTGTGTGGCTGTGATGAGGGTTCTAAAGTCTGAAAATACAATCTGATGACATCACCTGGGTCGCCTCAGGTTTGACTTCATAACAGAAAGCTTGTGGTGCAAACTGGTAATGCAGAGGCTGAAAGAAGCGGACATTTGCTAGACAAGGAGGGTCTAATGAAATGTGCGATCACCCGGCATTATGGGAAGCGTAAGATCTGTGATGTCTGGGCCGTGACTCATTCTAGGGAGAAAAAGTCAGGATATGTCTACATTTGTGAAAGTGCAACACTAAATCAGTGTAATTTCTTTTTGTTTTATGAATATGCAACAATAATACATGATAATTTGCCTTAACTTACACGTACGAACCCTTCAGAAGTCACTGATTCCTTATCTAATCTTGACTAGTCCTCATTGTATCAATTTTGTGCTTGTGTATTGCAAACTTCTAAATTAAGGATCATATTATAACAGTGGGGTTAAAAACAAACAAAAGAAAGAGACTGGACAAATTGCACAACGTGTACGGGCAGTATGCGGGATTGTAGGGGCCGAGAAGTTTATTTGAACCTTTCAAACAACTAACAGTTTAATCCAATCCCTGGACGTCATAGGGGAAAGATTAGGTAAAAAACTGAGCGTTGCTGCGTAACTGGGTAAATAAAAGTTATGTTGACATGTAAAATGCAGATTTAATTAGTTGATATCACATCCAACAAATATCTCCTGTTACAGAAAGCTTAATACTTAGACTGATCTAACACCTGACGCGGCAATGCTTCACCGAATACTTGGCATACATGTGGCCAAGTTGAGAAAGACTGGATATCAGTAGCTGCAATCCAAACATATCAATGCCATTACCAACTCATATCGGCTCCATACACACATCTCTGTTTTTAAGTCGCCGTCTTGTCTTTCCTGCTCTAGTTCCTGTGCCCGCGCTTTTCCCACAGTCGGGCAGACGGAGATCAGTGCCCTGCCTTTATCTGCTCTGTGTTCTTTGGCAAAACAGAGGGAAGTGACTGAGAAGATGGCGAGGACCCCGAGACCCGAGGCTCGACACAAACAAGAGGCTTCGTAGTCGTAGCGCTCGCTGTGATAACGTGAGTCGATGTAGACAGAGAGCGAGAGAGAGAAAAGAAAGAGTCTGGTGAAAAACCGCCATCGGAGCCGAGACAGGAAGTCCACCCACTCCGAGGTTCAAAGTGGGCCTGCAGTTTGTTATCACAAGATACTGTGAATGGTGAAGCACCAAGATGAAAACATCACTAAGAAGAAAACAATTTGGAATCCCTGTAACATGCAACCATGTAAATGCTGCTCAAATGTTTGGCGAAGGTGCAGATGAAACATGGAAAAAATGCAAATATTTCTACTTTTTCTTGTGGTACAAGTGAACTAATCTATGGGAAATGAAGTGCAAAACACGACAGAAATACCTTCAACCAAGGCTACATGAAGAGATTACAAACCCTCATGTGGAAGGTTTAAGAGTTTGGAGTGGATAGATGTAAACTGGTTCCTTCTTTATTGTTGATTTGTGGAGCGGATTCCAATTTTTAGCTTTATTTCTTAGTATTTTTCACTATCTATAGTAAGAACAAACTCAATACACTTGTTGATGTGACTCGCTAGGTTGGGTGTCAACAACATCATGGCATGTGCTTGGTGAGTAACACACTTTCTTTTGGTTAATGCAAGTTGTTGCCATCACGACAGAGATACAAGGAAATGCACCTCCTCTGCAGACTTCCCATGACCAGAAATCCTTCACACCTTCAAGCTTAGACTTAGACTGACTTTGCTCTGCTAAACAATTTTGGAGTGACATGAGATGTGTGTCACTTGCATTTCTTGTCTTAGTCAATTGTGATATTGTTGTGGAGGTCATCTGTCTCTTCACGTCTGCCTGTAATTGTCTTTTTTGGTGCGGCTGAATTTTTATGAAAGTTGCCAAAGGATCATTTTCCAAAAGGACAACAAACAAAACTAATGAACTAAGGTTGGAGACAAAATAAATACACGTAAATAGATTAATAAATAAATAAAGTGGAAGAGATTTTTGTTTTTTTTTAAAAAGTAGGCCGCACACCTATGATAGCATGCCCAGCTTTCTGTTTGCAGAAACACCCACCTTTCTACACACACACACACACACACACACACACACACACACACACACACACACACACACACACACACACACACACACACACAGGTTGGTTGGGACTCACCTCCCTCAACAGGAGGAACTCCCATTGGAAAAATCAATCCTGTGCCAACACTGCTGGCTGTTTTCAACTCTATTCCGCTCCGGGCTAAACAGGCATTTACATGCTGAGGTTATTTTTAGCCCTTTAGCAGGCCATAGAGGAAGTGCAGGCACATGTAACAATTAAATGATCAAACTTTAATGTCGCTGCTGATGTGAGAAAACAGCTCCAGGTACTTCTAAAGAAAGAAGAGAAGGGAAAACCCGACAGCTCGGTAGCGAAAAAAAAAAAAAAAGCCACAAATGTACCTTTTGTTTTTCTCAGATCGAAAGCGGTGGCTTTTTTTCTTCTTTTCTGTCACTAAAAAAAAAAAAAAAAAACTAAATGTGACGTCTCCTCCGCCCACATTGTAACTGTGGTGTTATTTTGCTGCGCTTTATCAACTAATATTTTCCATTGGCATGCCCAGTGATGTTCCGTTCTGAAGAAACGAACGATAAAGAGAGATGAAAGGTGAAACGCTGGCCCTTGTGTTTTCATCTATGTACTCTCTCGTCAATGTGAGGATTTCAGAAACAGGATGTGGCCTACTGCTACACCACAAGACAACACCAAGATGCTATTTATAGCTACTTTATAGGGTAGCTCTTGTCACTATTTAGTTGCGACTTCTGGGAAATGAAGAAATTTGAAAGAACCTGAATGACTGAAAGATAAACACACACACATACAGGTGACGACAGTGAGTGAATGAAAGGCCTTGCACACCCCATCTAACGCTTCTTCCAGCACATTTAGTTTAGTTCAAAAAGTGTTTCTGTCCTCGATGCAGTTTTGCACTGTTGTCAGTCTGTTTTTGTTGACAGCAAAATCCTCAACGCCGAAAAACGAACCAAGATCACAGTTCCATCAATGCACATTTTTCTGTTTTTTCCATTTAAGACATTGGCATGACATCTCAGCATTTTTGAGTCTGTCTCACCTTCCACGAAGTGACTAGATAACCACAAATATGCAGCGAAGAGGAAGGCAGTCAGACATGCTGGGGAACATTTTGTTCTGACTGGAATCTGGCTCCAAATATTCAGCCCCTTGCATAATGTGGATGGGCAGGGGTATGCGTAAACTAGGTCTTGTAAAGCAAGGTGTATTGTTTGAAAAAAAAAAAAAAAAAGTATGCCAGAGGGTAATTTTCCTCTTTCATGATTTCTATATACAATTGTAAAAAAAGAAGAAAAAAAAGGGGGGGCAGAGAATTCTATATTATGTTGCACAATAATGAAGCAAAGCAGGCTGGCATGCCACTCAACCGCACTGGAAACTTGTTTCTTTTTTTTCTTTTTTCAGTTGCCCAGGTTAATAATGGAAAGCTGTAACTGGGAGGATACCCTCTCATGAATAAACAAAAACAGTGGAAAACTGAGCTCCAAATATTCCCCTGCTGAAAAAAAAAAAAAAAAATACAAAAACAAAACACGTGCCCTGCTAGTCTTAGTCAAACAGAGTGACATCCTTTATTAGCTGTGCTGCCAGTGCAATCTGTAAACCGCAGTCAGGACCTGTCAGGACGTATGCTTAAGGCTGGGCGACTGGGAAGAGATCTATTTCAGGCAGGTGTGAGAGTGACACACAAATATGACTGCGCTTCACTGTGATGTCCGCTGAGCCGAACAGTTCAATAGACAATTCAGCTCCTTTGTGAGAGGTCTGCTGGTGTTTCTGTGCGGGGAAGTGGCTCGCTGCTAAACCTGCGTCTCCGTTGGGTGTGACTGGTGGCTGAATAAATGTTGACCTCGCTAAAATAACCAGTCTGTATCAACTGTGATGGGAGACGATGATTTGCTTCCACCTACTAGGTGGGGCTGCAGAGTACCTTCAGCACACAGGCCGCAGCTGTTATAAACCACATAACGTAGGTGGGAAACAACCGGCTCATCGTCTGACAGGTTAAGACCCACCACGGCAGTAAGAGCAAAAAATAGTACTGCAGGCATGTCGCAGCAGGTACTAGTGAGCAGATAAATCTAATGTAGGAAGCCCCGTTTGAGTAATGCATCTGTGAATCCTGAGGCTTATCGCCGGAGAGTGGTTTATAACACTACGCATCCAGGATGTTACAGCCGTATAAAGTTACAGCAACAGGTAGTGTAGCTTCTGTCTTGATGATCACAAAGTAAACAGCAGAACAGGAGTTAAAGTAAAAAGTTAAGCCAGGTTTGCAACAGACTTCTGCATCTAAAACCAGCCATGTTCAGATAACAAGGAGGAGAAGGGCATAGAAAGACAAAACTGCTTGATATTTGTGGCATTTTAACACCCCACTGTATTGATTATGAGGCTATATTAACTGCAGAAGTTTGAGAACAACATGCAAAAGTTGGTGATGGAAGCAGCAAATCAGTCTAATCAACGAGCAAAAGTTATGACTTCAGCAGTGCCACAGAATTACTTTGTATATAATTCTGTGCAAAAGACACTTTAGATGTTTAGTTTCTGCATCCATAGGTAGCTAATGCACCCTAAATTCAACCACCCCAACTGTCTTTCAAAATATATATTAATAGCACACTAAATAATCAACTGTTCTACTTTTAACATACTGTGGAGTGAATAAATTGTTATAAATAAGAATAAAAATGCAAAATTATATGGTATTTGCATTAAAAAAGGGATTGACATGCTCATGTCAGTCTACTTTTGCCCCATTGTCGTGTTTTGTTCTCAAATTCAAACATCTAAAGATGACAAAAACTTTAATTTAACTCACCTGTTAACATACCTCTGGAGGCACTGTACATATAAAAGCTACATGCTAGGTAGTTTTGACTGTGATATAAAAACAAAGAAGGTGTAACGATCGGGCCTCCTTGTTATCCAGTAATCCAAGCATGGGTGTTATGACTTCATTTGTCTACTCTGAGAGTTCAGCGTGAACCTGACCTGCACTGGGGATTTAGTTAGCATTGTTAGAGGAGAACGCTGTGCGCTGGAGTTAGATAACAGCCGGGCTTCCTCAGAGAACAGAGGAGGCCCTGTGGTCTGGAGAGATGCTGAGCCTCGAGGCCTGAGAGCCTCCTGGAGGTTCCTGCCGTCGTAACGCGATCCGGCGCAGTCAAATCAGGTCTGACTGGCAAAGACCCGGCAGAGAGTGACTTCACCTTACCCCGGCTTCCCTCAGCTGACTATCCAAAACACGACCTCTGAACTCAAGGTTGTAACTGCAGCTTCCTGGCAGCAACTTCTGTTCTCACTTTGAGTCTCTTGATACTAAAGGAGTGGAGGGCACCTTCCTGAACTCCTCTTACTTTCACAACATGTATTAACTGCAGCTGTGTTGGGGTCAAGGACCTTCACACTGTAGCAAAGGGGAGTGTTTCCTATGCTTACTAGTACCTCATGTAGTACCGCATAGGCTTTGTGAGAACGAAGAGGTAGCTTCCTCCTATTGTGCCCCTAAGACTCTCAGCAGCATGTGAGGAAGTTCATCTGAGTCATACAAGTTCTTTCATGTAAACACTGATAAACACTCGCATCAAATCTGCGCAGGAGCTCAGTGAGTGTAAAAGGAGGTTGGCTGCGAGGCAGACTCACAGTTAAACCTCATTTGAACTCATGCTTTCATGTGAAATTGATTTGGTGGGGAAGCCAAACTAAAGCTCAAACTTGGTGGAGAGAGACAATTGAATTTCCTGGTACATATTACTTTTGTTTCCCCACTATATCAAATCTTCTCTCGGCCTCAGCAGAAACACTTAATGGACAATTTGCTCCCTCCCACGCACAGCTCAAACGGCTGGACGGAGAGCCTCGGACAACATCACTTATCTTCTGCTCATAACCAGCAGTGTCAAAAATAGGGAGGGGTCAAAGGTCAGAACACACACATACGTGACAGACCGAGAAATCAAGATGGAGAGAGTGAAAGAGAGTGAGCGAAATGGAGCGAGACACAATCATTATTCCCACAGATAAACACAAATGGAAGGAGACAAAGCGTTCCACTCATGCCTCATCATGATAAAGTGCTTCATAAATTCATCTGAGCTTTGCAGGTAGACAGCTCCTAATCCATTGCAGCGATCCCTTTGGGCCTAATGATGTGATGATATGTACAGACAGTATATTTCATCCCCACAGCTAAGCTGATGTGTGAAGCCCCAGGCCTTCCCATGTGGAACCACTCAGTCTCCTCAACTGACAGAGTAGCCGGAGAGAAAGAGACAGGGCTGCAGTACTGGAGTTTTGTTTTCAAGACAAAGCCGAGTTTCGCCCCGAGAAGTGCCCTGTCGTGGTACTGCGGAGACGCTGCTGCGCCGTGGGCTGCAGCCAATCATCTCCTCGCGCCGCTGAGATGAGCAGTGACGCCATGAAATTCGTGATTTACATGTAGTCATGGAAAGAGAGAGAAATAGTAGATGCATATCAGTGGGGGTGAGGGGAGGCTTGTCCGCCTCAAAATCATATTTCTGTCTCTCCCGCTTTCACATTTTTAGTTTGATTTATTCACTAAATCACTCCAAACAGAATCAGCGGATTGCCTGGCTGCCAAAATTTAGACGAGAGAGGACATGATAAAAACAAAACAAAGAAAAAAACGCTTGCATGTTCATTGAGCTCAATTACCGTTACAAATAAGCAGGCATCTACAGTAAGTAACACAAGCAGCAGACAGTGATTTGCAGAGTTTTTTTTTTTTGACTTCTGCTTCACCTCTTGGGATCGACTGCCCTGCTGTCTGAGTGCTGGAATACTACCTGCAGTCTGAAACTAAGATCTGGAGGAAGGAATGTAAAAATATCACAAATGCTTCTGCATGATTTTTGGCCAAAAACTATTTAGTGTGTGTTATTATATGGCCAGTATGCTCCTAAAAAACACAACTGAACTTCATCAAAGCAAGTCAGTAAAGAAATAAATGCTTATTTATCTATCTGATATCGGGTCTTGATAAACAAAAACTGTATTCAATATTTTATTTTTTGTAAAGACTTATTAAAATACATGAAGAAAAAAAAAGCACATTTACGTTTTTGTTGTTTTATTGTTGCTGTTGTTTTAATCAAGAAACCGTTGACTTCACATGCATCCTACTCCACCCTGTCTCACTTCTGAAACTAATCCTGTGCTCTTGTTGATGAGACGGAAAATGACAGAGGGGGTAGAAGAGGAAGAGGAAAAAAAGAAGAAGAAGAAAAAGAAGAATAGCAGTTCAGAGGGCACTGGAACAACAACAGGAAATAGTGTACGGCACTTTGTGTTTGTAAACCTGCACTAGATTTTAGTCTTGAATTGGCTTGTAAGGAGGCAGGAGGGAAGCGATACGATTCTTCTTTTGGACGGATGCAGCCAAAAGAAGAAATAAAGTATAGAGTGTAAACAGTAAGTGGTCCGATGTCACTGAACAGATTTCCAATCAATATGTCTGCTGCTGTTTTTAGACGAGGCCTGATGGCTTGGTCGGATGAGGGAGCCGGAGCAGCCTTGAGAAATTACGATGACATCCTCTGTGCGCCTCATGCGGAGAGACAAAGTGGAGCTGGGCTCTAATCTCCACCTGTGAGTCTCTGATGTGCCTCACTTTTCAGAGGACGTGCTTTATGACTCTCTGCAGTCAGATGAATCGGACGCAGTGGCAAACCAAATGACCCGACCCAGGAGATGTATGGTGTCTGGTTAGCCCAGATTACAATCACTTTAACACGGCCAAATTTACTAAAAAAAAAAAAAAAACGCCCAGAGAACAATAAAACAGCAGCGTCCCAAATTAGAAATCTACAGGCAACAACTTTTACTGAAGGTCCCCACTGCTGATGTGCTTACTTTGGCCGCGGCGGTACAGAACCTTTGTGTTTGATCTTGCTTGGTGTGCTCTGCCTCTCCCTATCTCACCTCGCTCTGTGTCTCTTTTGAGAGCCTGCCACTTCCCTCTCCTCCTCCTCCTCCCCTCATTTCCTCCCGGGCCCAGGAGGCCACGGGTGTGCTCGCCTGAGGTCGGTCTCTGGGGAGGATGAGGGGGAGGTGTTTACATGGTTGGAGCTGCTCTCCTGTGCCCTCATCACCGACTTCTCTGAATTTGGTGTGCAGTCATTACAGGCTGCATTGTTAACAATAACAAAATATAGATATATGTTGTAACAATGCTATCGTTCAAACTCTGTGTGGAAAATTTTAGCTATGATATCCAAAACTTAAAAACGTGTCCACCATATTGTCCCATGATGCATTGCTTGTGGAAAAGAAACGCGGTGGACGATGCTCACAAAATAAACTTGCACAGTAACATCTAATATGCACAAAGAAAAGGACGCCACAGAACTGTCTACAAGCATCTGCTCAGCACAAAAATTGCTTCTTTTAGTTATTTTGTCTACATCTTTCATCCTGAATGCGATAAATTGCCTTTATTTAACTGCAGTTGAAGAATACCACAACAGAAACCAACAATCAAAGTGTTGATCAAAAGCAAACATAAAAGTAAGAGGCTGTAAAGAAAAGCTTCTGTTTCTATGGATGACTCAAGACTTTGCAAAATCAAAAGCTCAGTTTCACATAACTAGTGAAGCATACATGCGTAAAGCAAATAGCAAAAAAAAAACCCTGAAAATGCACCAAACGTGAGCAAAATGCACACATCATAGTGATTGAGATATGAAAGGAGACAGATTAAAACTCTTTGCATGGCTCATTACCGATGGGTTTATGGTAAAATAGCTCAGCCATCTGATAAACTTGCAGTGATTGATTCAGAATTAGAAACGTATGCTCCGGCGGAGGCCTGACGCAGACGGCTCAAGATTTCACTGCTTTTTTAAAATGGGGCACGGTGTAAAAATATGAACATACTGAAACGATCATACTTCAGTAGGTTGCGGCCATTTGGGTGAGAATTTGGCTGTGCACTTGCATATAATATGATTTACAACTGCATTTGTAGTGTGCTTCTTTAAATCACCTGTTGCCTGTCAGCTGAAATGTGGGATTTCAGGATTGTTTTCTTTTATTCATATATAGAGAAATGATCTCCTTCGTGTCCAAAAAGGCTTACCTCAGTGCGAGCTTTATTGCTCGCTATCCATCATAGATAGATGGCTCAGAGAGGCTCCTTCCTGTTGTTTAGTGTGCATGTCTGCTTGGTTAACCCGTCTAGTTTGCCATCCATGATAAAAGCATTAGCTCTGGTTGCTGTCATCTGCTGCAAAGATGCCAAAGCCGGTCATTTGTTGTTGTTTCCAACCAAACTGGTTTGTGATTAAAAGCAATCCTGACGTGCCTTTTATAAAGGAATTACAGCAAGACAGTGCAGTCCTCCTGCTTCAAAACTGACAACCACTGTCTCTTATTGGTTGTTTTACAGCTTTGGATTGCATGCTGGGATGAAAGCAACATTTCCACTGATCCAGATTCTGGACAGTGAAGACACTGAACAGTATACTAAACTTAACTAAAAAATTTTTTTTAAAAAGCTCCTGCTGTGCACAAGAGAATGGCCCCCTCTCTTTCTCAACATCCCCGCGGAGCTCTAGTGATCCAACTCTGAGAGTGATCTGATTAACACTCTGCTTGCTGACCCTTAGAGCTGCCCTACAACTTTAAATCCTCAACACCTGCAGGGATTCAAGTACACAGAGGAGGAGGTCTCCTCAGGGCACATCATGGACTTATTCACAGTCTGGAAGGTGGAGAGAGGCAATCTTGGCAAAAGTTCCACTTGTCTCCTCTCCAGCGCCCTCGACCTCGCTTTGATTTTCATACACGGACAAACTTACATCCATCTGGAGACTGTATAGACGTCACGAAACCCACATTGTCTCAGCGGGTGCTGGAGACGGAGCTACTCTTCTAGAGATAGTAGAGAGACAGAGACATTTTCTGCCACTTGTAAATCATACAAGTACATTTTTCACCTGCTTCTGTTCGTGCCGTTTCAAATCTTACAGATTTTAACTGTTGCTGCGGCTTGGGGAGTGAACCTGCCACTTGAATACCTTAACAGAAGTAAGAGCCTGCTATTTTACTCCATTATGCAGTAAATCCAACTGATCTAATTAAAATGTACGTGACATTTTTCTTCACGTAGCGTTTAAAGCAGAGGTTTCCATTGCTGGCTCCCTGCAGATTTGACGTGTCTGATTTACTACATGAGCAGAAAGAATTAGTTTGCCTTCTAGTACTAGAAAGTCCAACAAATTGGAACGGGTTGAGCAGTAGAGTAAGTTCTCAGTTTCAGAGCATTAAAACAAGGCATCACTCTCTGCTTGGATGCCCTTTATAAAGTGTTGTAGATAATGGCTTTAATAATAGTTAATAATTTATCAATGCTTTTACGATCATTTGGAAGCCACACCCGAAAAAGTGTTCTTATTAATAGCTTTATAAAGTATTAATAAAGCCATTAATTACAACTTATGAGCACTTCATCAAGGGTGCTTTATTATAAAGTCATATCAAAACTTTAATTGAAAATTTCCTCAGTATATTATCTCTACAACACTTACACAACACACCATAATGCAGCTGGAAGCAGATATGAGGTCATTTTTTTCTAGCTCTATGAAGCAACTTGCTAATGCACCATCGATAACACGGTAAATATAGTAAATAATATATAATAAGGTGAAAACATTTATCATATTTGTTCTATACCAAATAAAGGTTCTTGAAAGGGTTGAAAAATCGGGGATATTTTACCACCGAAGAAGCTAAAGAACTTAATTTTGCCGTTTGCGTAAAGTCAGCGTAGCTTTTCATCATTTAATCTCTCAGTGCTTCACACAATAAAAAAGGCTTACTGAGCGTGAAAGGATTTCTCTATTTGTTAGCGTGTTGTTTTTGAGCGGAACTGAGCTCAGCTGAGTACAATCAGAGAGTCGGGGGACCAGTTGAGGTTTATAACTGCCATGGGTCATATGTCAACAGTAGGACACTTACAGTTCAGTGGTTATGATCATTCCCTCCCCTGAAGTAAACCCATTCACCCACTGCTTTGGTAAGTCTCTGCGCTGCGAGCGGCCACTGGTGGGAGAGGAAGAAAATGTGATCTTTAACTTCGGAGGTGTTTTTCTTTCTTTGACTTTTACTGTTTTGGTTTTAACAGCTTCAGCCGCGAACGGCACACGTAGTGTCCTCTGTGCGATTGTGTGCATGTGTGTGTGCAGAACAGGGGCAGTGGGAGAAGCTGCCAGGGAAAATCACCAAGATTGCAGGCTACTTTCTTCCACCTCACATTTTCCCCTCTTTCTCTGTCTGTGTCTCTGTCTCCTTTATGTCTATGGCTGACCTGCTTCTTCTCATGCTCGCTGAATATTCCTGGATGTGAGGACATGATGAGAATCTCTTGACCCCAAAATCTCGAAACGCTGAAACACATCTCATGACTTATGGCTGTCCCATATTTAGGCCCATAGGATACATCGTGGCAGCAGATGCCCCAGTAATAAATCTATCTCTCACTGTCAAGTAAATTAAATGAGCATTTTCGGGAAAGAGTTTCACTGAGAATGGCATGGTTTGAATCTCTTTGGGCACATCCATTATTTTGGCAGCTGCTGCCCGTGTTTAGAATGATTTGTCAGTGGGCTGTAACACTAAAACAGGCGACATGTGCATTTGGTTTATACTCTCTCAAAGTTTATATCTGCATCTTTATTTCACTCTCTCTTGTACTTTCTGTCCTGATGCCTCCCTCCTCTTCTTATTTTCCCTTTATGACTATCTCTCCCAACCGCTGCTTTCTGAGGTATTTGTGCATGGAGGAGACGGCAAACTCTGCCAGCAGTTGCAAAACCCGACGGCTTTCCCCATCCCACCCGGCTGGACCAGACTTCTCTGTTGACATCCGTCGCTACAGGATACTATTTCACTGAGCTAACAAATTTCAGATGGGGAGCTGTTATTAAGTGGTCTGGGATGGAGACCTGCTCCTGTTTACTGATGCCGCAGGTATTTATATCCTCTAAATACAACTACTAGGAGCAAGCAGCTCACTGTGGTTATCATGTTCAAATGGAGGATTCCTCCTTTGAACCATATTCAAAAGTCTGTGCCGAAGTGTCCTTTAGCAAGGCGTGCTACGAGCTTTCAGGGCTGCTGCCTGGAAGCCTGATCCTAACCTCTGACTTCCCTCTCGAATGTCTAAAAAAGAAAATGTTGTCTTTTAGCAAATCAACTGTGTTCGTTGGGTGTTTGTGCCTGGACTGTATGAGTTTTCCATGTGCTCATATTTTTTTTAATGCCAGATAGGAAATATCCAAGATTCAAGGCAAATTTATGGTTTCGGTGACTGTACAGCATTTGTGGTTTTCACGGCAAGATCAGCTATCTTCCACAGAGGAACAGTGTTTTAGGATGAAGGCTGTTGTAAATGTTTGCATTTGCTGACTTTACAGAACATTCTATTAGTCAGAAACAAACCAGTGCTGTTATATTCTGCACTTGTCACAAATATCTTTTCCCTTATGATCAACGCAGGTCGAAAAAAAAAAAGCCTTTAAAATCAGAGCCAGAAAGTAAACAGATGAAAGGCTTGGATCAGGCTGAAGTCATAGTTTAATGCAGCAAGGCACAGATAGCGACCTTGCAGCCTTCTAGGGGAAGGAGACAGTGAATATCCTGTCAGAGCAGTCAACCACACTGACATTTGTCATATTATGATTCAGTAATGAGAGTGTCTGGCGTGAGGTGGTAGCTCCATGATCACAGATATACACAGGAAGATCCCGGCCAAGCCACAGGCCCTGTCTGAGTCCTGACCCGCTGTGATCCGTGTGGCTCGGTGGCTTTTCAACGCGTGTTTCCTAAACCTCAGAATGTTAGCCACATAAACCGAGCCTCTAAACGGCTGTGTCAGGAGAAACTATAAGAAATACATGACGTATGATGAACCGAAGGAATATAGCTTTAATGAATAGACTTAAATGTCTCCAGAGAGTGAAGCATCTAACTGTGCCTTGTGGCTTTCCTCTGCTATATTTGATTGTGTCCTTCACCAAAGTCCATTTTGCCTCTGATGCCAGACAATTGCCTTCCACAGAAAGTCCACACAGTGTTTCTTTTCTTTTTTCTTTTTAACACAGCTTGGAAAAATGGAATAAAATAAGACACAAATCTTTACAGTAGCGATTCTGCGTCACGCATTTGGCAAAAGAAACATAAAACCCACTGAAAATCAGAATCAACATCTCTCATCTAAATGTGTCCGTGTGTAGATCCCAGACACAAAAGGAACCCAATTTGTTTAGATAATTTAGCTGCAGTTTTTCAGCAGACACATTCTTTCTCAGTGACTGTGGATATTATGACGGAGCGACTGAAACCAGACCAGATCCTCTGGCTCTGCTGCCAAGGTTCGGGGTGCACACACACGAATAATAGCCAACCTGCTGCGGTAATAAATGGACTGAATTCTTACGGATTCATCTCGCTGCGCTTATCAAAACTAATAATATTTCCAATGGCTTTGCAAAGACTTAAAAATCAAAGCGCATATATGGTGACCCCATTGCCACAATCATATGTAACCACTTAGATCTAATTATCTGCTAAACTGCAAGCAATCTTGGACAATAGTGTCTATAGTTGAGTGGGTTTCATAATATGTTATAAAAAAAAAAATCTGATCACAACCAGGAATCTAAAGGCTCTCATGTTCAGCCAATGGGACTGAGATAAAAGAGATGTAAAAGGAAACAGAGGGTGCAAAGGTAATCCAGAGGACTTCCACTCTACTGCGAAGGTATTCGTCTTGTACTGCGAAGACGCCATGGTAATCTCTGGCTTCCATTAATGCACTTTGATTGTAACTTCCATACTTTATATTACAAACTAGCAATGTGTTTAACCACACTGTTATCTACTTTATGAGAGTTACTTCACAACTGCTGCAGGGTATAAAGTTTTTCTTTCATTTTCACCACCAATGTACTGTGATCTTCTTTTCTAGCTCTGTATGACTGTGCTTAACAAATGGGTAAGATTAAGAAAAGATTTTTCACTGTTATAAACTGATTGATTCATTAACACAACTTCTACCACCATAAGCAGATCTGTGCAGATGTCCACAGAGCACACTCCTTGGCTTGGTGAGGATCTGATAATGGGTAATAAGAGACAAAGCTGCTCAATTCAAACAGTAAAAGTAATGGTTTTTAATCCTAATGAGAAGAAATTGGATCTAATCTATTGCTCATCCCGACAGTGTAGTTGTTGATCCATAGCTTAGGCGGTCAATGACTCTCAAAGGCCAATCCGAGAGTGCACCCACCTATTAATTTTTCCCGTGACTATAAAACTTCCCCAGCAAGTTCAAACTTTTACTTATACCTCACCATGTCGAGGGCTGCCAGGAAAACGGATTCCTAATAAGAGAGGGCAGCAATAACAACAATAGTAAAATATCCACATCCTCTTTGCAGTCATAAATAATAAAAAAGCCATCACGCTTTTTCTTGTACCCGTCGATATCGCTACGTGTAGAAAGGAGACTGTGTTCTAGGCATTGCACTTAACCACGAGACAGCCTTTCTTTCTCTACACTATTAGCTGGGCCTTGACCTGCTCCCAAAAGGCCAGAGGGTCAGAGGTGGAGTGTTGTGAAAGCACACGCTGTCACTTACGGTACTTCTAAGGTCTCGCTGAAGCTACTCGCTAATAGAGACAAACAGGCACACACATACATACATACTGTCTAAACATACGGGAGCAGCTCTGCTTTAGTGAGTCCCATTAGACACTTCAACCTCTGCTTTAATGAACACCCTCCCCCCCTTAAATCCTCTCGGTCTTCTGCCCACCCCCCCCCTCCAATCCAGCCTTGCGGCACACTCCAATGTTAGCGACTCAGCATGTTTTCAGCGTGGTGCGGACGCGCTCTCAATCATCATTAGGGTTTTTGCGGAGTCCTGGGGTCTGGGCAACTTGCCAGGATGTGTAAAAGTTTCCATGAGGAATGCCTCGAGTTGCCTTCAGAAGCATCAGTGGTGGACGGAGATCCTCAGGAAGGTTAGAATGCCTTTTGTGTGTGTATGTGTGTGTGTAGGTGTGTGCGTGTGTGTGTGTGTGTGTGTGTATGTGTTGCAGGGGGGGAAGGAGATTCGACAACAACTCTGTTTTCAGTTTGAGAAAACAAGTTTCAAATGCACCACCCTCGAATCGAAGGAGGAAACAATCACAAGGCAAACTGCGCTGCAACACGAGGCAATCAGAGCGCATATGTCAAATGTCAGAAATGGGCAAAGTCTGCGTTGCACTCTGTGTTTTTCTTATTTTAAGGGAATAAGGGCCCTCTGTTTCCCAGAGAGGCAGCTGGTAGAAATCTGGCTCTCTGATTAGCACTAGTTCCTTTGCTGTGTGCTGCATTCAGCTGCATTTCATGATATCACCCATCACAGCAGCGACTAATGAGACAGGACACACAGCAGCAGCAGCCTCACCGGACCAAACGCCTTCTGCTCTAAAAACACACATGCACCCACTACAAAATACCTATAAAGGATTAAAACTCCAAGTGAAGGGTTCAGAATGCGTTGCATGGGCTGCGTTTTCCAAGTCTAAGATTAAAAGTGTGTATGTAGATGGACACGTGTGTCTGTGATTATTTGAGGCAAGAGGGGGGTAATGATGTCTGCTGCTTCAGACATATGACAAAACATGTCGTCATTTCAGCTTGACTTTTTTTAGACTTAATTAGTAGTGCTAACTAAATGGTGCTGACCGAGTTTATCATAAATTCTATTGTTGCCTACACTGATGTCATTTGACTGCCATTTTTCTGACCGTGGTGCGCCTTGTAAAACACAGATAGTGGGCTGTGAGTAAGAACGAAATGTCTGAAAACTTCAGTTTTATGTGAGCCCCACCATGAGTTGTTTACGACAGTGAGTCAACAATGCAACAAGGCTTAGTCTTCCAGCAGCGGGTGTGTTTCATAACCCTCCATTCCACTAACCCGTGCTGACCTGTGGCCTTACTTCCAGGTGTAATAGATAAGCGCCAACATGCCACTGAGCGAAAATGGGCGCTTCGACGGTTATCCTGCTGCCAAACTGGATTCTTCCCAGAAAACTCTCATTTCAGACTCCAGAATCATCACCTCATGCCCCGCGCTGTAGTTAGTAAGTTTGTATCGCAGCATAGGGAAGAGTTTAGCAGTGTACAATGGAGACTGTGTATGGCAGTCAGGGGGGTTCGCATCTGAGGCTCCCTCCATACTAACCCAGTTCCTCGTGGTACAGTAGCTCACCGTTGATAAGTTGAGTGATTTCTCAGGGGCTGTGTAAAATCTGGGCCTGGCCACAGAGACACATTTCCTCTGGCTGATGAGAGCCGGAGGCCTCAGCGTTCGAGCGTGGGAGGTGAACCACTCTTGGGGAAGATCAAGTGTGCTCCCGCAGACTCCAAATCACCGGCCCCCAATTGCTGGGGAGGAACGCTACTCTACACACGGCTGGCGTTAAATCACCGCTGCTGTGGTGAGGTCATCGGCTTGTCTTCCTTCTCTAATGGAGCGCTGAGCTCGCTAACGCACGGCGGTAATGCGTGCGGACGGGGAGCGGGACGCCCTTTGAGCTGCCTTCCGATCTTATTTATTTTAGCTCAGGGCTCATTTGAGGGGCTTGGGATAGGGCGGGGCCTGGGAGCAGCAGATGCCTTTGCAGTATGCTGTTACCACCGCACACTTACCGGGACTCCAGGAGCTCACCACAGATGCTTGCGCAGACGTTAGGTGATGCAAAACGGCAGCACATTGAGGTTTTCAAGGGGCTGCCTCACTGTCCTCGGCCAATCGATACGCATTCCTGTGCGTCCCTAATGCAACTGTAATCACTGGCTGGATACATTTGGCCACCGGGTTGGAGGAAGATTGAGCTTGCTAAAGTGACAGTGGATGGAGTAGTGGGGGAGAAAAACAAGGTTACACGACGTTACTCGCACTAGCACTGCCGTGTACAGTTGGTAAAACTTCATACTGTTGGTGTAAACTGACCCCTTGCCGACCTTATTACAAAATTCAAAATAAAGCTATTGTTTCACTTCATTCAATTAATACTGAAATGAAAGCCTCTGTGGCAAATGATTTGAAATGAGTGCTTCTGTTTCAAATTAGATTTCCAGGCAATCCAGCATCGCTAGGAGCTCAGCAAAATGAGAAAAAGAAAAAAAAACTTAAAAAAGGAAAAAGCAAAGAAAAAGTTTGAATTCAGTTTATAGAGCCGATAACAGACAGACATCCTCCTGTCTCTGTATTTTCTGTTTATGAGGTGAGGACTAATGGGACTCATCAAGACTGACAGATATGCTGACAACCGAATTTCAACTCAATTACAGTTCCACAGCAAAACTCCCTCAGTCCCCTCATGCCTATCACCCCTCTACTCCCAGAGCTGTTGAGTGAAGTGCGTATGAGGTGTACTTATGCACACACACAGACACACACAGACACACACAATATCAGTTTACTGAACAAAAGGTCCACAGGAAGGGTGATATTCCTGAGTTCAATGTGGATGGGTCTCCCCCCACCGCCTCTATTAGGATGCGGGGGGGATTTTAACATTTCAAACTGGCACAATGCCAGTGATGAGTTCCACGAATATATATCATAACAACAAGTGGAGCCTCTGCTAACACAGATAACAGGTTACTGACCTGAGAGACATAATGTGAGATGGACACAGGAGGCAATAAACTCGACCATATGGTCCCTTGGGTGTGACTGGTTTCATTGCCAGAGGGAGACCAGTGACCCCACAGCCTCCCCTGATGACGACAGCCACATGGTGTCGACTCCGTGGGGAAAAGACGGGAAAACAAAGCCTCTGCCTCCTGCCTCCCAGCATCCCTCCCAGAAATACGGAGAGGGGGGGAAACTCGGTCGGTTCAGGAAACCCCTTCCCATTGTTTTGCTTCCTTCATTAGTCGTTGTGTCAACAGTTTGGTTCGCTACGCGTGTGCCACTGTTTTTGTTCTGCTGCACCCCAGCTGACCTCGGTGCTCTGATGTTTTGACAGATTGTTTCAAAATCCCATCAAGGCAATTTGCTGTTTAAAAGTAAAGCGGCCGCTCGGACAACATAAGCCAGGCTACGCGTTACACCAAAGGCAAATAAATCTGCTGCGTCTAAAATTAAACAAATGTGACGTAAATCTGCTGTCAGAGTTTCATCAGGAAATACTGAGGGGTGCAGGAGGGTGCGGCTATGTGTGAGGGCATGCAGATAAGCAAAAGGTGTCAAATAAATGCAATGTGCTGCGTAAACAGTCATTTCTGGCACGGGCGGTGAGCTCATTAAGAGAGGCTTTCATCGAGGAAAAACAAAACGCACGTCATTTGAATTCATTTAAAATAGATTATTATAGATAATGTATGTACACTTTGTTTGCTCACCATCATCTAGGTACATCTGGTCCAGTTCCTGGGGCTCCTGCTTGACGGTGATGGCCATTGAAGGGGGGCTGGCATCCTCAGGCAGCAGGCTGGGCGAGCTCCCTCCAGCCTGGGCTGAGCCGGCTGCTGCCTGACCGGGGCTGTACGCCTGAACAAACGGGCTCTCTGCAGGCCCTCCAGGAGTGGAAGGATGGGACACCGGGGAAGATGAGGGGCTGCTGTTGGCATAGATAGGGTGGTAACCATGGGGTCCGGGGCTGTTGAGGTGGTTGGGGCTGCCCTGGGAGTGGAGCATCCCTAGGGGAGAGTTGTGGTCTGGCGACGGCGGATGAGTGAGGTTAGGGTGGCCAGGTGTCTCCTGAATGGGGGGCACCACGGGGCCTGGCGGTGCCGCATGGGTTGGGCTGTTGGGGAGGCACTTGCTGTATGCCACAGGGGACAGGTCATGCAGGGTGGGACTGGAGCTGGGGGACGATGATGGCATGGCAGCGTGGCGAGGCGGGCAGGGAGGGTAGCCACCAACCAGACAGGCATCAGGATCGGCCACGGGCATGATGGGAGTGAGCCTGGGCTGGCTGTAGTAGGGCTTTGAATGCATGGACAGGCCCACAGTCCCCAGAGAATCATATTCATCACTGGGTTCTGTCTTTATTATCGGCACTGGGGGGGAAAAGCAGAAAGAAAGGCGGAGATGTTAAAAAAAAAAAAAAAAAAAAAAAAAAAACGTGCAGGGAATCCACGTGGCGCAATGAGAGCACGAGTGAGTCTGAGTAAGGCAGTGAGCAGGCACCCTCCACAATCCAAACAAACAACAACCAGTGGATATGGGCTCGGTGTCAACTTGGCTGAGTCCTCTAACAGAGAAACCCTCACGACTCACCCCGCCACCCATCTTTACCACACCGTGAAAAAAAGCAAAAGAATAGGGGGGAAAGAAAAATGGATGAGTCATCAGTGTGGAAAGCCACAGCTGGCTCTAATAATGAATAAGACCTATTTTCTTTGGACTCTCCTCCAGCTCTGATATCCAATAAAAGTACTTTAAAGCCTTGGACTGCTGCTGCTGTTGCTGTTGCTGCTGCTGCTGCTGCTGCTGCTGCTGCTTCTTGAGGAGCCCAGGACCCCTAGGTTTCCTCCACACTCTAGAAGTAATTGTTTCTCTCAGGACCAAAAGATAGGGGGTGAGTGAAGAAAAAGAGGAGATGATTTGATTTTGATTGGGCTTCCTGAGCTCCTTAAGAGCCTGCAGAGCTGTGCCTGTGGTTTCAGGAGCTCCAGACCTCAGCTAATGCAGGAGAGTGCAGTGACCCCACCTGATCATCCTGCCTCCTCTCTTCTAATTTCTAATCCCGCGCAGACTGTCTGCATTGTTTCCTGATTAGTTCTGACTGACAGGTATCACATGCTTCCTCTTCAGTGTAAAGAAAGGTTTTCTATTAATTGAAAATTTCAATCTCAATCTACAGCCTTTGCAAACACAGCTATGTATATGGACAGGGTTGAGAGATGGAGTGTGATCCACGTTAACAAGCTCACTGCTGAGTTATTATATAAGGAGTTATGTACAGGCTGTGCCAGCACTAAACTAATAGGCCGGTGTTAAGATACCCAGATGCATAGCAAAGACTTCTGAGTCACAATGGACACACTGTTTCTATTTCTACACATTGTTAAAATGTGTTAATGGGTGTGGTGAATGTTTGATGCCAACCATTAAGACTTTTTGGCAAAACACGCTCAAAGTGACATTTACTCAAGGGCGAACAGATGTCAATATGAATAAGACGTCTGTCCAAACTGTGTGCGTTTGATTTTTGAACACAATAGAACCTTTGAGTGATAGCAAAAGCAAAGAGTGCAAATGAAGCGTTAGCGTGTCATATGGAAGACAGGCTGTTTTTCAGTGGGTTATATTATTTTATTTTTTCGAGCGAGTTGGATCTGCAAAGACATTAATCGCGCCTGTAGCCTCTGGGGTGCTGCAGTGATAACACAGAGGAGAGCACATTTACGTCAGCCCTGTCTGTCCTCAGAGCCCAGGGACCGGGCCTAGTGTCTGGAGGGGCATAGTAAGGCGAGTCCCGTGATGCAAAGGCCTCCTCTCCTTAGCCTGGGGACTAACAAGTCAGTCACATGGTCACACTACATCCACAGTCACTTCCCTCAGTGATTGTCTCCCTGCTGGATGCCTTTTCTTTAGTTTGAGTGATAGCAGAGTGCAAAGGAGCCAAGAGAATGAGAGAATGATGTCAGAGTTGTCAAGTGAAGTTTTAGCAACTGCACTTTTCTCCCTGAGCTGAAATGCATTTTGACCCGTTGCCTAATTAATAATAATGTCAAACGAATAAAGAACAACCATAAATTATCATCAAGCTCTGATATGACTGAAAATGTGTCACTATTTTAAAGAAAAAATGCTTCAGTTCATTGTATTTTTTTTTTTGCCGTATCACTATATAATTGCTGCATCATGACATCAGCTGTTTTCGGCTCCAGTCATTGGTTGGCTGCACTAAGAAATACAGTTTCAGAAAACGCCTGCTGCGGTTGATGCGGACTTGGTTTAGTGTAAATGCTTCCAAAGACCCAAGTCTTAAAAGCATGGGAGTGCTTCAGATGATCACGTGGCAAAAAAGGAGGTTTGCAACCGGCCAAAGCGGCGCTAGCACAGTACACGTGTACCTGAAGAGAAAGCACAGAGGCTCTATTCTGGAGGATGCACCGCCAGAAAGGGCAAAACCACCACAACTGTTGTCTATTCATTAGTAGTGAGAACTTTTTGATGTGTTTTTTCTTCCTTGCGGCTGCTAAAAATACCCCAAAATAAGATGAATGTATACGGAGTGGTCGATTTTATTTTTAAAATGAGTCATTTCGTTCAATAGACTAACTGGTAAGATTGTCAATGTATTATTTCATAGAAAATTAAAAGCCCCCAATATGGATCCAAAAAACTGACATTTTATAGATGTAGTATATGGAAAGTTAGCTACGTGAGGGAAGTCACTACAAATCACAAAAAGTTCCATGGTTATGAGGATGTACTTGAATCATTCCAAAAAAAACTAACAAGTTAAGTCAGAGCTGAGCGAAGCACTATCATGTTTTCCAGCCCTTCTGTTTAGAGATAATATATACCAAAGAAAACCAAACTGATGAAGGAGGCAAATTGTCTAGTGATGATGACTGTAGCTTTTTTTTGGACCCAATTCTTAAGATTCAACCGTTCCGATACGACTGAAGTCTCAAGATTTCCTGCATGTGACCATAACCAACATGAGAATTTAATTGAAAGCGAATAAGCAGTATCTCAGTGTCCCTTGCAGCTCCATGTGTAAATCCAGTTAAAGGGTGGGTTTTAAAAGAGGAGCATGGTTTAGAGTAGTTAAAGATATTCATTAACTTTGAGGTAACTTGTCAAAATGATTTTCCTGGATACCTTCAGGCTATGAGCAGAGTGGCAAAATAGGAAATCAAACCACTTAGGACTAATGGTCTTTCTTTAAAGTCACAAACATTTTTTTCCCCTTTCTCCTCTGCTTCACATATAAACAGAGGTCTTCCCTTTAGCTCGATTCATCTGTGTGTCTCCTTCCTACTTTGTCTGTGAGCTGAGAAAACAGATTCACCAGGCGAGTCCTAACTTCAGCTGGCTTCTATTTCCTCCCAACCTGTGGGTTACGGCCCACAGACAGTTGATGCTCTGCACATGGTTTTCTCTGCCTTTCTGGCAGTTTCCCCATATGTCTGCTCCTATTAAACTGATCAGGCATGATCTAGGTATTTTATTGAGCACTTGTTTCCTCCCAAGGGAATGGGACATAGATGTGTCTCTGTATCTGTGTATTTGATTAGAACCAGCAAGCAACAGGGATTATGTAGATTTGTAATGTATCTTTAAAGAAGATCCTCTTTCCAAGGGTAAGACGTGACAGTATTGTGTCGCCGCAAGAAAATCCGAAATGCTGAACTCATCGTCTTCTAATGGCACGAATCTGCAGTGACATTTACCATGGAGCAGGTGGTAGTTCATTAACTCCAAGGTACCTGGTGCACCATATCCCACTGTGTAGGCAATCTGGTCGCCCAGCATACTGTGGGCCTTAGTATACCGAAGGTGAGTTTGACAAAACCCGAAAGCCGCGGACATGACAGAAACAGTCCAGTCATTGTCCAGTTTTTGGAG
>NW_007578978.1:48392-120798 GCF_000690725.1 Stegastes partitus
AAAAAAGAACAATGTGTGGTTCATTAACTTTTCCTGTATGTGTCACAGAACATGTTTCTGGCTCTCCCCTCTCCAGCTCCGACCACAAACCAATTCAACGGGGGAGTAGGCACCCGTTTGCCTTAAGAATAGAACTTGATATTACAGAGGAATCTCCAAACGGCCTGTAAAAATAAAGGGGTTCCGAGAAGTTCTTCGCCCGAGCTTTGGTCATTGCCAGCACTTTTCTTCAGCGTTTGTTGTTTAATGTGGTTGGTGAGAACTGTTTCTTATTTGAAGAGCAACACGTCACGTCTCTACTCACGCAAGAATGATTGGAAGGGAGCTTGGAAAAGCAAGACTCATTCTGGGGGCCAGACAACGACAGTTGCGCCATATGTACATCTCAACAACATCGCAGACAAGCACTTAGGCTGGAAACCGCAAATGCTGCTGATGGTATATCTGAACAGTAAATGACTGCTTGATTCATGGCTGAAGGTAGATTCACCTCGTATTCAGTTCTTCCGGAGCTGAAAATGCTTGTATTCTTCTTATGTATGTAATTGAATGAATTCTAAATAAATGATCCTTTGTGTTTCTGGCAGGCTAAAGTTTAAGGTCTTTGATCTGCTGAACAGTTTTTTGTTCAACTTACACCATGAAAATCAGTCAAGTGAAGACATTTTGAGTGTCCAATTTTTTAATTACTTCACAAATTGTCCTTTAATGTTTACCTGGTTACATACAGTCTATAGTATACAGTTAGCCAAGGACCCAACTGTGCAACCACATTGCATGTTATATAGAGCATCTGACCATGCAATGATCAATTGGCCGTACTACTTGTTAGGAATAAAATGCTGTAGACGACACTTTTTCTAACATTATTATAATGATGTTGGCTTTATTCGGTTTAGTTTATTTATTAATTTACAGCCATTCATTCATTTATGTGTTATGCTTCAAATCCGATTTTCGTTTGACTTATGATGGTGCAAACTCAGCATAGACCGATTGCTCTGCCTCATGCATACTTCTGACATACTGCATTTTTCTCCCTTGAATCTTGTTTTTACTTCACCATGCATTGGTTTGGCACAGTTTTCAACAGATCTGCAGCACCTCTCATCTCATATCATCGAAGCTTATCTTTGTCTGTCAGCTAAGCATGAGTGAGAACAGCTATGTTTCTTCTGCAGACTTCATCTGATAATAATATGTTATAGTGTAGGCAGGGCAAGGCTGAGAGGAGATAAAAGTCTGCTTACATGTCTGAAACAATGCAATCTATTGAAATAATAAGTCTGATTCAGTTTTGTGTGTGTGTGTGTGTGTGTGTGTGTGTGTGGAGGGGGGGGGTACATACAGCAATGTGAAACCTTTTTTGATGTGTTTAGTTTCAATGCAGGCACTGATGTTCAGCCACAGCAAGCACCAAACACATTTGCATTAGCGTCAAAGAGCAACAGGATGGTCACATGACCTGAATGGAAAATAAAGGTGGTTTTCACTAGCATCTGTGCCCCAGAGAGTGTTTGCTTCATCCTTCCGCTGTTTCAAACAAGTTGGGCTATTTTAAGGGTTGGGTTTGCCTTTTTATAGATGAGCAGACACCAGAGTGTGAAAGAAATGTTCTCTCTAAACAACGTCAGTGACCGCAACTGTGCTTGAAGTGGGACATAAGGCCGGAAGAGTCTTTTCATACAAGCGAGTTAAAAAAAAAAAAAGTGTTGACAACAGCGAGTGTTGTGCGTGTGTGGGTGTCCTCCTCCCCAGCCCACCCTGCGTACCTGCCACAGTGTTGGTTGTTTCACTCACTGTTGACACACACACTGAAACCCTCAAAAGCAAACAGCTTCAGTAGGATTTCCTCATTCTTTGCTGCTGTATTGAAACTATTACAGTCATCATCACTACACAGGGTCTGTTTATGCTAATTATAATCTTCTTTTATATCAGCGAGCACTGATTATGCAGGTTAGCATGAAAGAAAACAAGGAAAACCCACATTTTTACCCATGTTTTTATCTACATTTACTACTACAACTACCCTGAAATGATAAATGTGCCTATATCACAGCCATTAAATCTCATTCACATTGTATAGAAAGTGTTAGGAGTAGTAGAAATTTGCAGCTCTTGCTTTGTTGTTATTTCACAAGTGAATCGCAGTGTTTTGCTGCAGCCTGGGATCGCTTCCGCAACTGGCACACTCCTACTTCAGCTGTTATGCAGCGGCGTTGTAACACTCGACCCAGTGATTTAAATACTGAGCATTTGTGTTTGGAAATATGCAATGTTGTGTTTCTTAATGTGTGCCTTCAAAAGCGTGGTAAATCCCAAAATAGAACTCAATAGCTTGTGATTCACAGTCTCTTTGGCTGCAACACTTGTGAGGTAATTATGGTTCTTTGAGAAGACGTTGGCCCCCGCTTGTGTGGTCCACACTGTACTTGTGGTTTACTTGGCAGCAAAAGAGAGAGCACAACAAGTCATCTTTTCATTAGAGCTGTGTTTACGCTTAGGGAAATGACTTAAGAGATGCACAGTGGTGGCTGAGAAGCCCCCCTACGTCTCTCTGTTGTCTCTCTGTGTCTCTTTCTACACAGTATACGGAATGGATAGGCTATATATGGCCACCGTTTGCTTGTCCCACACCGTCCGGTTACCCACAATCCACTTGCTCATCACATAATCGGGCATCTCCAAATAGGGGTTGCGCTCTACTTGTTCTCACAGCCTCGTCCAGAATCCTGATCACTTATCTCTTGTGGCCATAAATGCATCTGCTGATAATCTAAATGTCACATCTTATTAACAGCTGTAGACTTAAAACACAACGCTCGCTATCCCAGAAGCATTAGACCCATTAGGCACTGATCAATGAAAACAAGATACCATTGTTTTGATCTAATGGATTTCGCTGGTTATCACAGGAGGGGGGCATGCAGGTCTTGTAAATGCATGGTTGCTGGTTGGAATCCCTAAACCTGCATGGACGATGACGGTGGGCAAATTTGTGGGTGTTGAAGCATCTTATACTGTTTCTATAGCCGGAACTTAACTAACTTTGTTTACAGCTTCTGAGCAGCCAGCAGTAAAAGACTTTGGCACCATAAATGGGAAGTGTTGTCTTGGTGAAAGAAAAGCAAACATGCTTAGTCACCTTTCTCTGGATACATACATGATAAAATAGCAGCATTGTAGTGGGATGCTGAAGGCCGATACCGAAGCTGGTATTTCACCTGTGCCTACTGTGAAAAGTAAATAACTCACAACGTGATTTTGAAGCTGAACTCTTCTCTAAACTCTCACCAATACATTCTTCAAATTCCAACGTGAAAGCCATCTATAAACACAGAGGCCAGGGGCACATGATAAACACACAGAGAGGTATTCCTGGGTTTTTCAGGTTGCTACATGAATGACGGGTTAAGCACTAGCTGTTGGACATATGTGTGTGTGTGTATTTATTGGTTCATAGGTGTGTTGGTGAACCGGTGGAGGTGGGGCGGGGAGCATTGTGTGAAGCGGGGTGTGAAAGTCAGGTCGCTGGGAGATTGACTTCTCCGCATCAACAGTGCTCGGAGGCTCTGTCACTCAGCAGGTACACCTCATGCCGAGGGAACGCGGTCTCACTACAGAATAAACACACCTCACATCTTCTGCTCTCACTCACGGGCTACAGCCAAGTGTTGCCAGGCAGAACGTCAAAAAGAAAAATTCCAAAAAACGGCCACAAATTTCACATGGCATGTTGACGGCTGAGGTAAACTACAGTGGATGGATGTCAGGACTTAAAGAAATATTCTAAATGAGGAATGAAAAGTGTGCAGCTTGCGCAAAGAGTACAAGTCTTTCACTGTCAGTGATAATAAAGAGGTGGGGATGACGATTACCATTTGGAGGCAGGTAGGTGAAGCGCTGGTATTGGCTCCTCTTCCTCTTGCCGTTGCAGACGTAGAAGTTAACCTGCACCGGGCTGGATATTCTCTGGTTCCTGTATGGTGGGATCTCCACAACAAGAGTACTCTAAAATACAAATGACAAGATACAGAGCAGTATTTCACCATTATGAGACGCTTGCTTAAAGAAACAGAAAAGAGTCACTTTGTGGCTTCTTTTATTTCCCCTTAATTAGCAATTAGGTTTGAAAAATCATTCTTAATTTAGGTGATGAATTTTTCCCAGAGTTTGGCCCGAGATGTTTCGTGTCTTTCGAAGTCTTGGGCTTGCCACTAGAATTGAAAATGAAGTTCTGTGTATTTGAAAGATTGGCTGCGCTGCAGGAGTTTATAATGACTATGAGCCTGTGGGGTTTAAGTTTAATCAACAGCTATGTTTATTTTGCACCTGGCCTGCATTTAGGGTACTGTTTCCAAGAGGCTGGACTGGTCTAAATGAGCTCGTCTGGACTCTGAAGAGTCAGCAGCAGTGCCCATGAGGTTGGTCCAGTGCCCGTGTTTGTCTCAGAGGAAAACCCTTGGGCTTTAGCTACTTCCCCGTGCACCGCAAGAGAAGAGAGGTAACAGGCTTATTTGTTTGCACAGCCGTACCTTCCTAAAGGGAGGCTTGCCTGTCCTCCTCCTCCTCCACCCCCACCACCCCACTAGACCACGGCAAGTCTGGACGGATGTGAACTTTCGACTGCTTTATTTCTGACAGGGGAACATGGAGAAATTTGTCTGAGTGTTTGTGTCTAATTCCTGGGATAGCTGTCACTCTCATGTGGGTCTAAACAAGCCAGAATGGGGAACTTTGACAGGAAGCAGGTTTTTATCGGTAATCACCACACATGGAGGAAGGTGGGAGGAGGGACGGGGTGGGAGGTAAAGGAGGAGAGCTCAGCCCCAGTCTGCCCTCCAGATGATGACAAAGAAAACATGCAGGTGGCTGAGTGAGTGTGTGCATACACATGACTTTCTCCCTCTGCATCCAGACCAGCGAAAGTTAGCACGCTCTGGACGGCAATAAAAACTCAGTCAGGCAGGCAGGCAGACTGGAGCACTTTAAAGCAGTCTGGTTGCAGCTGACATAAAGTAGAAGGCCAGTGCACTCTTGCTGTCTCTCTCTACTTGTTTGTCAGATCTACAAAATAAACACTGCGCAGTATTTGTCGTTTTATCGGCGCTGCCTCCCCGAAGCATCACCCCCGGCTGAGCCTTGCACGCCCGCTAATTTTCCAACATCTGGGACTCCAGCCACAGCACATCAGCCAGCCCTACAGAGCAATTAGACATCAGAGTCCATATTTACCCCTCTGATGCAACCAAGCCATTTACCTGAGTCAAATAACAGCAACAACAAAAAGAAAAACATCCTCATGTTGCAGCATTTAGATGCACAAAGTCTATTTTTGACCCGGCGTAAGATGCAACCAATGAAAGCCATCAGCAGTTCATGACAAAATGCGTGTGTGCGAACTGATTTTTGCGGACCCTGTATCTAACTATCCACAGACCTAGCAAATCTCGATGAAATCTTAATTAACTCCAGAGCGCGAGCAGCTTTCTGGTAGAACAACATTTGCTTCATTCCCTCTGTTGACGATTTCCTTACGGTCAGTTTTATATTAACACAATCCGAATGTGTGACTGAGCATCAGTAAAATGAGCGTGCTGGTTTATTTTCTCATTACGGCCTTCATGAAAAGCAGCAGGTAGAAAAGCAGGGGTGTGAGCCACTCTTGGCTGCAGGATCCCAGCGCAGACGAGGTGTTTAAGCTCAATTCATCACACCACAACACTTTGCTGTGAACTAAACGTCTGGCTATGCCGAGACCGCTGTGGTGTGAGTGTGTGTGTGTGTTTGTCCATTCATGCTTGTGCTTCCATTTTGTAACCCATGTGTGTTTTTTTCGTCCAATAAATGCAAAAAACTATATGGGAGCCTGACTGTGTTTACCTTCATGAGGATAGGGAGACTTTGTGAAAATTCCGTTCAGGATTGCATCGGCTAATCATCATTGTCTATGTTGCAATTTGTAATGCCTTAGCAAAGGTTACATCATTACAGGGGACAGATGAGGAGGCGACTGAGAGAGGAAAGGAGAAAGTCTCAAGGGAAGGTGAGACAGAAGACGGCAGGAGCATTTCAAATAAGTCACAGTGGAGAGGTGCACTTACAGATTTGACGGAGTCCTTGTCAACTTTGGCTTCTGTCTCCCAAAGATGATGCCCATCTATTGACAAAATGAAACACAATGGGTCATTATGAACTGAATAATCACACAGATTAGAGGGACGTGGGCGGCTCTAATCTGAGGATGATACTCATATAAGCGAAAGAGACACGTAAGCTCTGGGGGTGGATTTAGTGTTTTGCATTTGGTTGGGTGTTGTACTGAAACACAGGTCAGTTAAAGGTTAAATAATCAGTTATCTGATCATTTATCAAGAGAATATTGCAAAGTTGCTTCTCCTGACAAGTAAAATTTCAGATTTTGAACTTAAATCTGTAAAATTGTCAGTCATGTCTTAAGTCAGTGACACTAACAAGTTTGCCTCTGCTTATTCTCCACTTTAGTGTAATTTTTCATTAAGTTTTCTATTATTTCTGTCCCCTCATTAAATCTTTGATGAGATTTCTTTTTTCTATTTTCTCCCTTACGTATATCGCCTCCCCTTCGTTCTATTCAAAACTCCTCTGTGAAATGCTTAAAAAAAAGTTTCAGCTTTCATTTCTTCATTTCTTCCTTTTCATCTCCATCTTGTTGTGGTAAGGAGGTTTCCCTTTGCTGCCATGCAATAAAAGGCCTGTGAGCTACTGCAGCTGGTGGGAGCCTGCAGAAGCTCAGCTCACATTCTTTGCGTTTTCTCTGTGATTTCATGCCACACCTTTTTGAGAACAGACGCTCTGGGCTCTGCTAGGGCAATCAGCACCAACCACAGTGCCATTTTTTTTTTTTTTTTCCCAGAACTGATGACTCATTAGGGCTGTCAGAAATAGAAGTGACACAGAACAGCCTTTGTGTCAGTGGCACACCATGTGAGGCAACAGCATGGCACTGTGGCACTGCTACTATATGTTCCTGGGTGGAAGCTTGCATTGTGACTCCAACTGAAATGCTACAGTTTACTGTAGAGACAGTAAAGCTACAAGATAAGATAAGAAGAATCAGTTTTCAAATAGCCAGTAACAGAAGACCTACAGCTCTGGAAGATGTAAAACCCAGATTTTTTTATTTTTTTGCAAGGTATTATGTTTTTCACATCATGCGGTGAATGAAAGAATAAAGGATTCCAGTCACGGTTGACATATTATTGGTGAGATGTGGAAGTGGGGGCGGGTGGTCAGCTTTATTATTCAGAGAGTGAACATCAGTAGGTATATCTTTCCAAAATGGCCATATTAAAACACGGGAAGAGAAAAACAGACGGCAAAGAGATCAGATAAGGGTTTTCTTATTTGAACTGGGGGAAATAAGAGTTGCATATGGAGAAATGTGTCTTGCCGTGATGGAGATGAAGTGGATGGTTGGGGAATAGTAGCCGGGATACGCCTCTAGAGCGACCACGGGGCAGCGGCATGTGCATGTGGCAGGTGATTGAGATGCACATGCAATGCTGTGAAGTTGTAAAGAGTATGGAAGGGCAATTAGAGCGAGCACAGACAGAGAGAAGGTCAGAGAACGAGAGAGAGACAGAGACAGACAGAGATGAGCGTTCCTCATGTTACGTCTAGGGGAACCAAGAGGGAATCTCGGCCGCCTCCACTCTGGGAGACACTCCAAGAGGGAAACCTTAGACTACGACGTCAACCCCAACCTCCACTAGTAAACATGTTTTTCAAACTTTTCTTCCTGTGTTTGTACCTTCCCCCTGATCTTCCGTCTCACCTTTTGTGCCTCTAAATCACTTTGTTTCCCCAAAACTTTTCAACGCTCGCTCCGACGGACTTAGCGAAACTCTAAATTGGGATGGGGCCACCTGTGGCATATTTTTGCGAGTCAGAGAAGAGCGCCGTACGACTGATAACCGCAGAACTTTCCATTCGCTCCTTCTTCCCTGCAACATCTGCAAAATGCTTCTGTTCCCGACAACACCTCCTCCTTCACGCAACCTCCACCCACGCGTAATGCACACATACAGATGCAGACACATGCACACACGCAACCACAGTATCCTTTACCTTTTGTTCTGGCCTCAGCATTCTGTTCTGGCTTCAACTTGAATTATAGGAGGGGGAAGCACTAAACAATAGGTGGCATAAAGGAACTGTGTCTGCAGAAGTCCTGGTTTAATCCTGTTGCAATTTAGCCAAAATTAGCGAACACGTGCAAACACATGGGAGAGTAGAGCCACACTCTTATTTTTAGTCTTTGTGCTCAAAGATGAACCAATAATCTGTCTATTAGTCTACATGACTCACTTGTGCAAATGAGATCCACAAAGACTAACTCCAGACAACCAGGATAACAAACTTATTCATCAGACAATTAGACCACATGCAGGGTGAGGCCTCCTCGACTCATCTCTTCTTCAGTTCTTGACAACACATAATGCTGTGCACCTGGTGACAGCCTGGCAACAGTGTTGCTGTTGTAGTAAATTTCATGCAAACAAATCCTCTCATTTGTTATTTTAAGATTGATGGAGATTTGGTTAATGCTCAAGACGTAGAGACTATGAGCTCCACCTAGTCGAAATTAACTAATGAGCCTCATGTAAAAAAACCATTTCATATGGCAGCTATCAGTTTTAAGCCAATAATGTTCTATGAGTTTTATATCTACTCACCCACTTACATGTAATCAACTTCCCAAATACAGAGCTCCAGACAGCTGAGTAGTGGTGTATTTGACTTCTCATTACACTTAGAGGCTTTTTTTTTCTTATATTGACAGCCAGAGGTGAAGTGTTGTGTCGTGCACAACAGCTTCCACTGACCAAAGAAAGTTCACTTCAGGATTTTTGAGAACGGAAAATATGATTCACATGCTTAATTGCGGAGGTCGTCTTGTGAAACAATCCAGACATATTTTGCAGCTATGTCTCTTTTCCAGAGATGATTTTTTTAGGGAGTATTTTTCTCTCTTTCCTGTTTACATACGTCAAGTTTATTTTCCATTTTATAACCCCTCTGCTATGCTGAATGAAAACACTGCAGTAATTTTACACGCATTTTTAGACCAACCACCTTGTCGTCCAATGAGAAGCAAAGTCAAAAGGCCAAAGGGATTCCCCGACAACTGATCCCAGCGGTGCAGCTGCTTTCCCCTCTGAAGCACCTGGCTGCTGCCAATCTGAGAACTGGTGAAACTAGAGAAATGGGAGTCTGCTTCGGATCGAGAGGCTTCTGTATAAATTATGACTTGACAGTAGATTTATGATGGGTTTATGTTGAGGAAGTGAGTTATTCTCGGTTTATAACAAGGAAAGCGTGAGCTGACTTGACCTGAGGGCGCGGTGCACGCTGAGGAGGACAGCGGTCAGTTGAGTGAAATTTCATCCTTTTATCAAGAGTCCAGCTGTGTGGCATATATTCTGAGAAAGCACTGAGGACCATTTAGACTTGTATATTGGGAGAATTATTTTACAGTGCAAAGCGCTAACAAGGAATGCATCAAATGTGGTGGCTACAAATAGTGTGTTGCACAGTATTTCGTAACCTAGCACGTTCAGAGTGAGACCTGTGCCTGAAAACCCTTAAACTGAACATGTGGTGAAGAGAGGTGAGGTAGGTGGTTTCTCTGTTATTTGAGCAGGAGTCTTAATGACAGTTTGCGGCCATGTGACACACAAAAACCCACGTATTGAGCCACATTTCATTGAGGTATATCAGTCGTCTTATCTTAAAGAGGGGACATTCTTGCAGACCTGCCCCACATAGAACAATTGTCTCTCAGTGATTTGAAAGGCTTATCTGGCTCTAACACGTTCAGACAAGTCTGAAGAAAGGGTGGAGGCCAGAGGACAATCTAGAAATCTTCCTGTTGTGATCAGCTGATTCCTTTGATGCCCCAAATGGTGCAGTCTCACCGATTCACAAACTGAAAACGTGCTCAATGCAAGCTACGTCAGCCAAATAAATCTCATTCAAGGGGGCAGCGACGTCTCTCCCTTCTTTACTGTATGTTTTTATTTGCTTTTCTTGGTTATTGATCCATCCATTTCTAATAGGTCTTAGACGTGCATTGCCTTCATTTTATGTTGGGTGGCAAAGGAGGGTGAGAGGTTAAGCTCCTCTGGGAGTTATAAATAATGATTGATTTTGAAATAGTGCAGTATACCATCCTAATTAAACCATAATTTCTCAAATCTCTCGCCTGAAGCAGGGGTGGAGGTTGACCTTATCCTGCCAAAGTGCCAAAACTATGAGTCAAGATTATGAAGGTTATCCTTGCCTAAAGCCAAAGGACAGTCTAGACATACCGCTAGAAGTACAATACATCGACCAGTTTGTCTGATGTTTAGACTTGCCCAAGGTAGAGGCGTTCAGCGAAGTATAAACAGTCTCCGAATGAACTCTCAGAGTTCAGATCATAGTCTGCAAGGTCTGGGTTTCTTGAACTATGAAGGTATGAAAATCTAAACATTTCAGCCTGTTGCTGAGGAGTTTTAACATGAGAAGAATAATAGCCAAAGGGTATTGTAGTGGACTGTGCCGTCCTAATGTTACAGATTATACTGCAGCTCAGAATTTTCTCTCCAGCCTGAAGCAGAGGTGGAGAAGACCAGACTTCTCCCCGCTGCAGACCAGGCTGTGTGGTGCTGCTGAGCTCCAGGCAACGCTCCAATCCGACCAGATGTAAAAACTATCCAGCTCACCAGGGAATTCCCTTACCTCCCCTCTGAGTCAGAGTGTAGGCTTTCCCTAGCTCTCTCTCTCTCTCTCTCTCTCTCTCTCCCTCTGTTTGTCTGTCTGTCTGTCTCTCTCTATTTTCCCTGCCTCTAGCACTCATTCCACCCATGGAAAGCAGGGCAAGCCAGAACACACACTTCAATAGGTGCGCCAGGTATGCCTTCCTACTCCCGTGCCAAAAGAGCGGTTTGGGCAAACCAAAACACTGACACAAAACACATAATCAAAACAACAGACAAAACTGAATCAAGCACAACAATGCAGAAGAAGGTGTACATTTTCCTAAATGCTTCCACTGTGGCTCGGCAAAGGGCACAGCTCTCCGCAACACGGAGAAAATATGACGAGGCCCATTAAAAATGTTTCTCAAAACTAAAATAAAGTTGCAAAGAATGCCTAAATTGCAGCAGAAACACAAATGAGGACTTGTGAGGTTTCCCGAGTCTATCATTATCTATCTACAGTGTAATTAACTTGCACTTCCTTCCTTGTGTGATGTAGGATCAACCGAGAAACTACAGAAGAACGGCAATATTCATTAATCCAACGATGGAATGAAAGTTTCCCCTAAAAAAGTCACAAAATACATCTTTCATCGGGAGAAGCAGAAATTGAAACTAAATTTGCCATTTATTCATTAAAACAAGAGTAAACATCATGTCAGGTTGTACGATCGTTTCTATGCTCTAAGTGCAAGAGGTCACAAGCAGGATTTCTAAGGAAGTCCTGCCTTTTTTTTCTGCCTCTCCTCTTCCTCTTCTCTCTTGAAGGTCTCGTCTTTTCCGTTTCGCCCCTCTACAGGGAATCCTTTGTGGATGACTCATTGAAAACACTTCCTACTGAACAACGCAAACAGGCCCGCGGGCTAGCAGCTACAGTGGGTACACATGTACACAACAACAAACACACACATGCACATGCAGTGGATACGCAGGGTTTGCATCAGTTATCCTGTGGGTGACGGAGTGGAGCAGTGGGGATGGACGTGGCATTTAAAAAGTAGAAGTAATTATTTTTCAAGGCGCATTAAGGTTTCCCGCAGTGGCAACAGCGATGAGCTCCGTCTCGGGGGGGAGGGGAACGGACCGACAATCAAAACAACACAGAGTGAAAGACAAAGAGATAAAAGAGTGAAACTATGGTTTAACATTACAACAGGTTAGAAGAAGGCATCATTTATCCATGTTCCCAAAAGGTGATAGCATCTAAATGTTTCTGTGCTTCACAGATGACATCACTGGCCCCTTATCTGTAACCACTGCATTAATATAAAGCAGACATAAAAAAATTAAATAAAAATGGACCCTACAACAAACACAGTCCTCTGTGAAAGAAATTCCATCTGCTTTTAGATGTATAAATGTTCAGTATTTGTTATTTATTTTATCTTATGTCTTTAATTTCAGTTTCAATAATCTCTCAATTAAAGTTACTTGATGTTTGAAGTAATCATTTTCTCACTTTTAAGATAATGCCAGTGGCCCAAGTCCCTAAAATGAGTAATAGCAAAGTTTATTTTCCAAGGACTAGTGGGCGTTTTTGGATGCCTCCATTGTCTTCCCTCAACTAAGAGGTTTTATTGGGACAATCTTGCAAATATTAATGGCTTCCATCATTTAAGGGTTCAGCAATTACTTGACATGTACAAAAAAAACCTGCATACGCTTGCACTAAAAGCAGCTACATCTTGCAAGAACAACAACAACAAAAAAAAGAGTAGCAAATGGAAACAGTTGGAGAAATGCATGTATTTATGATTTATAGCTGTCTCATTTGCACTAATAGGCTTTTGTGCTGTGTGTGATCTTCCCCTGACTCAACTTGGATGATTTCAACTGCATATAATTATTCACACAAGTTGGATTGGAACTCTCAAAAAACGTCTGTTGCTCCTCAGGATTTGCGGAATTTTCTGGAAGGTGTTTATTGGAGTCAATTTTGGAAAGTAAGCAGCCATCCTGACCTTCGATGGCAGTAACCGTAATGGCTGTCACCACTGCGGCGAAAGCAGTGATTGGTGTTGTGCCGTACAAAGAGCTTGGCTGTACGTGAGCATGTGTGTCCTACTGCGTGTGCAAGCACATGTCTGCGAGTAGTAATTATTGCGGCACATTGCTCGGTATTTCATGGGTGCATTTAGTCATGAACTTTTCCAGAGGAAAATAAAGTTATAGAATAAATCTGTAATATAATTATAATTTTATTGGTTTCTTTTTTCCTCATCCCAGTTTGGTCCTTCTAAATCAACAATCAGAGCAATCTTTAGTCTGAGAACCTTCATGAAACAGCAGGATTCTCTGATTAAAATGCCAAAAGACAATATTTTGCAGTATATTTCGGACATAAGTACTTTTCCACACTCATACATAGTTGCCATTAGTGAGTGATGTGTGTGTTCCTGTGTGCATGTGTGTTTCGAGAGTGTAGGTCTGTCTGTAATGGGCTTTTTGACTTAGGAGACCCTGGAAGTAGTGGGTCATTAAAGTTTACATAAAAGCAGACTAAGTAGTAGGCAGACAATCTCTCTTTCGATCTCTCCCTCACTCTCCTTCTCGACACCACAGAGACGGAAAACAAACCGCTGAAATGTCAATGGCAGGCACGAGTGTGGGGATCCCGCTAGTGCAGCGCTCCACGCCGGCTAATGTCTTTAACGGGTATCGAGGATAGAGGTAAGAAAAACGAAGAGTGAAAATAGAGAAGAAGCAGGAAGCAGAGCACCGAGGTAGGGCGAGTGGGCGAAAGAAGGGAAATGGAAGCAAGAAGGGGTCACAGGTCTCAAATAGCACGGGGGGTGGAGGGGTAAAGGAGTTGTGTATATGTGGGCTTTCCTCTCCAGGGGATCCCCCTCCATGACTAAAGAAAGCCAGGAGGAGGGAGACCCCATATTACCAAGTTCATCCACCTCCCCTTACCCCATTGTTGCTGCCTCCTTAACCCCTGAGGTGCTCAACGGTAGACCAATCAAACGGGGTGAGGCGAGGCAGAAAAGAGGAACAAACTGGGTTTCTCAGTGTCAGTTTTGAGTGAACTTTGAAGTGAGGAACAACTCAAGCATTTTTAAAAGATTCAGACAACGCCTATGTGAGTTTTCTACCCTATTGTTGCCTCTGATTTAAAAAAAACACATGATGTCTATCAGACGATGCAGTCAAGCATAAAAAGTTAACAAGTAAACAATTCCGAAGTTATTTAAAACATTTGAAGATGAGGATTTAATATAATTTGGCATGAAGTCATTTAACACAACCTTGAAATATTCTGCTTATCAAAATTAGATTTTTGTTTTTCAGTTTTAAAGTTGCTAACATTGTCTTAAATAATGGTATGAGGCACTATTTAATTAATATTTGACATTCTAATGTGTCCAGAAATATCTAATAAATGTTTTTGTCAGTTATCATTTGTGTTGTAGATAACAAAGGTCTAAACATCTGCAAAAAATGAGAAAAAAGCTCTTTGAGTTGGCATTTTATTATTTTATTGTTTGAAACTGTGTTTGTCTGGATCTAGCTTTTATGGATCTGTATCCCACAAGCACACACAGGTTGGACTAAGACCAGGAAAGTCGGATTCTGTAATTAGGGGTATGTTCTGTCTGTTTTTTCAATTTGACCGTCCTGTTTAACCCTCTGAACTCCCGGGTGGTTTTTGCTGCCGTCACATTTCTACTCATTGTGGGATCAGTTTTCACTGCAATATAAAGTTCTGCACCACTATGGAAACAATACAAACATGGCTCCAAGTAGAGAGTATGCAAAGGTTTGTTTTGGGCAGTATGGCTGACATATGTCACACACACAAAAGTTGAATTTCTTTGATTATTTATTTTACAATCGAATGTATATATTTCTATATTTCTATATTTATTTATTTATTTTTAAAAAGGTAGAATCAATATGAACAGCATTTTGCCATGTATCCATAGGTACTACTGATACCAGAAAACAATGGTGGCTCAACATACTATAAATATTTTACCATCCACATATTTAATCTGTTTCCATACTTTGTCTCCTCTCTGCTCGGTGTAAACACAGCCTGCAGTTCAGCCTAGTTCAGCTGAAACATCCTTGAATTTTTGTCATAAGACTCTTGGTCTCTTGCTGAGTCAAACTCAGCTCCTCAACTGCACCAAGGAGCACAGATTACTATGATTTTTTTTAGTTTTTGAGTTTTAATTTTTTGCAATTTTTAAAATGAGACATGTAGAATAATGCAACTTTGATTAAATGTCCCGATTATAAGCTTAGATTTGGTTAATTTTTCCAATTGGATTATATGTCATGCATGACTAGCCCAAGGATTGTCAGAAAATTTAAAAATGTCAATGTATTATTTCTGTTTTACAGTTTCTGCCTCTAACAAATGGCGTCATTTGGGACATGTTTTGGGATAAAATGCTTTGTGGGTTCAGAAGGTTTAATATCTCTGGGTAACCTTGGCCTGCGATGGGAAAAGGATGGTAGGTGTTTTTCAGTGTAACAGAGGGTCTGACCACCACAAACACAAGGAAGTTTTATCTATGAATAATAAACTGGCGGATACGGTCATCAGAGATGAGTAACATTCTTTATCTTCCTCCCTTTTCTTTCCTTACTTGTTTCCCAGCAGCAGCAGCAGCAGCAGCAGCAACTACGTCCCATTTTAACAGAGGTACCACTGTGCTTGACCTTTGCTTTGATTTACAGGGTGCAATCAAGGAAATGTTCACAATCATCATTCAATCTTCAAAGTTGATCAGTGGAGTTTCTAAATGTTGCGTCCACCCACACAAGTAGGAAACACATGGCTGAAAAATCTGGACAAAAAAGAACAAAAAAGAAAGAAAGAAATAGCCCCAAATGACAGACAGTCAGGATGAATGTCTGGTAGAATGGAAGCAGGAGAGACTTAGTGCAAGTCAGTGAATGACAGGGTTAACTGTCAAAAGCAGGGGAGTCGGGGAGGGAGGGACACAGAGGGAGAGAGGGAAAGTGAGAGAAAGAGACGTTGCACATGCCCTGGTTGTGATTCATTCCTTAACTTGTGGCGAGCACCGCTGAACAGGCAATGGAAACTTCAGCAAATGTAAATACGCTTTGGTTAAAAATATAGTGGCTTAATGCACACCACATGTGGCTCGCTGGCAAGTCTTGCTCTATTTTGACGGGAGGAGAGACAGAGAAAACGCGACCGAGGAAAAAGAGAGGGAGAAAGACATTTAAAAGAGATATTAGGGAGGGAAATTGAACGGCAGAAAACATGGTCACGGATTGAAGCTTACCTTGGGCCTTCTCCACGAACACCACCTTGGACTCAGGGAGGAAGTTGAGACCACTGAGAAGCATCATTTTGCCTCCAGTGGCAGGGAAACTGTCCACACTCTGCTTCTCCACCAAGGGAAGCTCCTGAGCTGAGCGCTGGGCTGTTGCAGGACAGAAACACACATTTTAATGCAGTGTCTACACAAAGCCACTCACTGATCTCCATCTACTGACAAAAAACAAGCCCAGCTCACAGCCAGTAGAGCATGAGTTCTTGGTTATGGAAACAGGCTTATCAACTTTATGATGATGATTTCATGACCCCTAGCTAAGAGGTTTTCAGCCAACAACTGCTCTTTAAATGACATCGATAAAGGCGCACAACTGATGA
Organism: Stegastes partitus; assembly: GCF_000690725.1. Classification (NCBI taxonomy): domain Eukaryota; kingdom Metazoa; phylum Chordata; class Actinopteri; family Pomacentridae; genus Stegastes; species Stegastes partitus. Next base: position 64,815 of record NW_007578978.1, read on the forward strand.
AAACAATATTTTTATGGCCAGATCCTTGTTCATTATTTTCCCCCAAGATGCCCATGGCCAACCACCTGCCTCTGCTTTCTTTGAAATGACGCTAGCTAGTCACCACTGACCTTTGGAATTCGGTGACCAGATTAAGAGACATACAGTATATGTTCATAAGGAATAAATGTATTTAATGAAAGATTTAATGGAAGCATTGAAGAACTCTGACTTATTAATCCTATGCAATGATGAACCATTACAGATGAACCAACTCGAATTAACATCCACTAATAAAACTACAGTTATTTTGGACCATAAACTATAATGCCAGTTCTGTCCCACCAATTTTAATGGGCTTCCACGGGTGCAAATAACATGGCACTTCTACATACAAATGAATGACAAAGAAACAGAGGTTTCCTTCAATGCGTTCATTCAACCGTGCCAAAACTGGGGCTGGTAAATGACCTTTGTGGAACCTGCGCTAATGGGGTAGGCTTACCACAATAACTTGTGCATTCACTCATAAAATGTGAATTTGAGATAGATAACGTGTGTTTGGCATAATGTATAATGCATCTATTGCCTTGGCAAATTCCTTTGATCATATAAAGCTTACTGGGTGCAGAGGCGCTGAATTTGCTCCAGCAGGTAATAAAATACTAGCTCATTTTATTGGATTACAACAATACATGCCACCTTTCGCCTAAGTGGAGAGCCAACAGGAAAGGTATGCCAGATTTGTATTTAATCCTGTGTGCATGTGTGCGTGTGTTTGTGTCCAAGACTTACAGCATTCAATGGGGTTGGAAGCAGCCTGCAGGGACACTGTCCGGCCATTGGGTTGGTTGATGTGCACACGAAACACCAACCTCACCCGTGTGTTTTTACGTCCGATGTCCGTTTCTCCTTTGCGAAGCTCAATGTCTGAATTACGCAGCTTCAGGATTCCTGCACAATCAATTCTAGGAGAAGGGAAAGGAAAAATTTAGCACGTTATGGCTTTACATATAGAAGATAATAGAAAGGTGAAGTTGTTTCAAGGCAGATCTGTTCATTATTACAGAGCAACAACTTCGAGGAAGCATTGCTTTGTGCTTTCACACAGTAATCACACATGATACTTTCTACGGGATATTTTATACAGAATGTATAGACGAGGGTTGAACTGGGAGCATATTTGATTTCTTTTCTCTTGGCTGTTTAAAGTGAGACATGGAGCAGAGCTGCTGTGCATTAGGACCAGCAGTGAAGTCCCCACTGGTGCTACAGATCATGCACTGGAAGTTCACTGGAGCATGACCGTGTCATTATTAATCCAGCATGTCATCAAAGGCAAAGTTGGACATTAATGGCTTTACATCACAGTTTTCAATGGTCACAGTGGTCCAAGAATTAGCAAGTTCCCTGGAGAAACCCTTTGGACCAAGCACGGCATGGCTCACAAGCATCACACACAGTCCACAGTACGTAAAGTCACTTTGCTATCAAGCCTGCTTTGTCCTTTCACACCATTCCCTTCTTGCATTTTAGGCCTAAACCACCGTTAATCATTACCATGTGTAGCAATAGACCATTTACTAAACTGTCTGTCTTTATTTCATTTCACAGTTTGGGAGGTAAAGGAGTAAAGTTACGTTCCCCATTTCTTTGTGGAAAAAAGGCATTCATTTGAAAGCGTGGCCTTTTGTGAATTTAAATAAAACTAGTGTGGCTGGTAAAAAAAAATGAGGGAATACAAATGGGATATGGTTTGGCATTTCACTTATTTTACATGGTAGCTGTTTGGGCCCCGTTCCTGGAACACGGTAAATGTCAGGTTTTATACCAGTCCATTTTTTCCTTGACTTTGGTTAGCACAGTTTATGTAAAGAAAAAATAACATGTAGAGTCATGCTCAGTGGCCATTTCTTATCAGTCTTGTCTGTCTCAATCTAGAGTTTTGTCATGCATGTAGTTTTACACAGAACTATGAGATGATAATAACATAATATAATGTAAATGGTGGAATAGCATGAAGTCTTTCTATAGTGTACGGTAACAGTATAACCTGATATGGAACAGTTAAATCTTGACAAAATAAAAGATCCAGACCAGCGGTTCAATAAGGCAATATGTGAGTTGAAAACAACTTCTGCACAATAACTGGTGATAATGTCAACAACATATTGTAATTGTTATTCTGCTGATTAGGCTACAGTTATGTGTCACAGTTAGATTTTGTAGATGAGTTTACCTAGAAGAGGAAAAAAAAGACAGATTGAATCTGTCTCAAAGTTTGACTGCACTTCTCGACTGTCTGCATCCCACACAGCGAGCAAACGACTGCTGGCACGAGAGCACAAAGACGGATGCTTGCTTTATCAAGGCGACTGTTTAACAGTTCGGTGGAAACAGACAGTTAAAGGCTTTTCTTCATTTCAGACTGTTTAGATCGTCAGGGGAGAGAAAAGGAAGTTTCACTCCTCTGCTTTTAGCCTGTATGCTGACAACAAAAGGGAAAGAAACTACCTCTTGAATATTTTTTCAGTTTTTATCTAAAATCATAACCTAAGGGACACATTAAGTGAAACGGGTGAGTGGTGCCCCTAAATATGTCACAATATAAAGGACACTGCGGTATGGTTGGAAATGATATTGTAAGAGAGTCCAAATGTTAAAATCATTCATGCCCAACCAAAGAAGGCCACTGTCCAGTCAGGAAGCTCTTATGTCCCATAAATACCTTCATAAACCCCAAGCTTTTAAACAAACATTAAATTATGTCCCAGAAAATAGAGATGTACGACCATTTCTTTTTATAAAAATTGCAAGTATTTTAAAATTCGAAATAGTGAAGGATAAACATGAGGTGCAGTAAGAGGTAATGGCCTTATGTAACCTATGCTCTGATACAGTGGTTTTATCCATAACACAGAGTTCTGGGCCCCGGTCCAATAAATTCACTGCTGCCTAGCCCGAATGGAGCCCCAAGACAGAAGCTCCTGCCTGGATACACTGCAGAGCACAGCCCCTTGGATTACTGCAGGTCTGGAGGGAGGATAAGCGAGGACAAACCTGATGCCTCAGCTGAACAAACTGATGCTAATGTTTCTTAAGGTAAACTAAGATTAGATTTAGGAGAGTACTTCTCTCTATGCTCTAACCACACTTTTGAAACCAGATGTAATGAGCAGGGGTTGAATCTGATTAAGAACTCGATGCTACTATGCAGGGCGATACGGTAGCGACCCTGCATTATCGTCTATTTTAGTCTAAATGGGACAATAATTTACTAAATGAACTCTGTGCTGCTTTCAAAAAGTCTCGAAACTAGTGATTAAGATCATACACTTAGCAGAAAATGTTTTATTTAGGTAACAAATCAAAGAGAAGGTATGTATATTGTCTCATAGACTTATATGCAATCTCACGTCTTTTTGCGGCCTGAGATGTCGCCCCCTACTGGCTATTAGAAAAAATGTGTAACATACTTTGACTGGTTTCACTTTTCAGTGATTTAGATAGTGTGATTCTAGAGGTTTCTGTTTGGCTATGTTGCCACAGACTGCACCTATTATCTAACTGATTGATAATGTTGACTTTTTTAGGACACTTTATCATGCTACTTCCATGTTATTGAATACTACTTAGTTGTTTTTGTTTCTACAAATTCTACAATTCTACAATTTAATTATACAGGTTTCAGGATCCTGGAACTGTACATGCTTTGTGGTTGTAGCTTACTGGAACATTTAAATAGGACACAACCAACGTTAATGTTATTAGTAACACCTGTTGTTTTTTCAACTTAAAATGTGAGCTGTGAAAAAACTACGTTGTTTAGACTTTGCTAAGTAATTTATATGTTTTTAATAATATATAATAATATAAGGTCAAAGATTGATCTACTGCAGTTCTGCTGTTTTTCTTTGCTTCTGGTTCTGCAGACTACAGGACTGTAAGTAATTGCTCCACCAAATCAGGGTCATCCTTTTGGGAAGCAGCATTCTTTTTACAAGACCTGTTAGTTCAGTAGGGATGTTCTAATGCATTCATCTTACTGGCATATATTAGCCAAGCTGAATATAATGGGATCACATCAGACTACTGGATTGTGGGCCTTTCAACATTTCATGGCTTTGGGAAAAATCCATATTCTCCAACTGTGAGCATCTAACTTTTGAAATCTCTACAGCATTGGTCAGAATTAAGTCACCCATGGACTCAGCGTGTCAACGCAGAGTACATACTTTACTTCCTTAGAAATTGTTAATCCCTTGGGGCGGAACTACAGATCTCGGTTTTGAAGGCCTATTTAAAAGTGTGTGCTGTACAGTACCTATCATCAGCCATTCTGTTTGTAGAGCTAAAGTAAAGATGAATGTGGAAAGAAAGAACAACGTGTGTGTGTGTGTGTGTGTGTGTGCTTGAAAGTAATGGTTAAGGAAGAAAAATGTGGCAAGAGAAAGGTGGAAAGATGGATAGTCAACTTGCGGAGGTCTAAGAGCACTCACATGGCTCTCATGTTGTTTTCAGGCAGCAGAGGGATCTCCAGAATTTTGGTGTTGGATTGCATGACTTCATGGCTGGCGGTGGAGACGGTTTTGCCAGTGATGCGGTGGACCTGGTAGAAGGCATGTGGTCGCAGGAGGCGGTCGTCTGCGGTCCCTATGAACAGCTGCAGGGTGAGCGGCTCGCTTTCCATGTAGCCATAAAGCTGGCGGGAGAACAAAGGGACCCAGGTGAGAGGCAACATCAGGTTTTAAGACCTCCATTTCAGGCAACCCCTCATTTAGAAAATTGAAATTGAATACACATCAGCTACTGATAGTTAAAGAGCTTTTTCATGATCGCTCTGACAGGGTGAAGGGGCTCTGAAAATATGGCCCTTTTCATTGTTTGTTTTTTGGTTGGGTTGGAGACCCCTTTTCAGTGGTCTCTGCTGTTCTATTTTTTTTTTCCCCAAGTTATTTTGACATTTGAAGAGAGAGTGAAGAATAATGTTTGTGCCTGTGGTACGGACCAGCCTTGTGGAGAGGCTGACTTCTCATCACTTCACTGTGCATTAAAACCTCACTGTTGCTATTAAAAAATTGCCAACAGAGAAGCAAGCAGTTGATAGTGACTCAGTGGAAAGTGATCCTTAAAGAGACAAAATAAGAATCCAGGGCAAACATCTGTAGTCTGCTGCAAGGTGTGACGCTCTCCTATTAAACTTTAAAGAAGTAATGACTGTGCCAATAATAATTTTCTATAAATACAGGGTAAAATCAAAATGGCGACATTGACAATTCATTCTTATATAATACATGCATTAATACATACATAGCACTGGAAACAAAATCATGACATGCACATCTGTTTACGGTTTTTCCAGTTTTTCTATGTTGAATCTCACCATAAATTTAGAGTGAGGGAAATGTTAGTCTACAGGTAGAGTAGTTAAAGCTTAACACCTAAATGCGATCAGTAACAACACCCAAATACTTCTTGGAGCGCGGCATGCAGACACGATCCAGCCCCTTTTTGCCTTTGGCCAGTTATGAACATGCATTATGATTTCCATTAAAGCTCAGAGACTGTGTCCCACTGTGATGAAAGAGACTCCTGTATCAGAACTACCACTTCAAACAACTACCACTTCCTCTAGCAGGCCTCCATTAGCTGCCACTGCTCAACTAATAAAAAGATCAAATCTTTAAAAAAAGAGAAGAAAAACTCAACGCATAGTTTGAAAAGTACTGTCGACTTTGGGGTCAACTGCACTTCACATATAAACTGCGGCTGCCAATTTGTATTTCGCATCCGTGGATCATTTTCTGACACTGTCTAACGTAACATAAATTGATGATTTAACCAAGTGTGTAATGGTCCAAAAATATGAACACCGAGGCATAGCTTCAAATTCCAAAATGTGGTAAAGGATAACTGATACTTTGTGAGTGATTTCTGACCAGAATAATTTGCCAACCAAGTGATTTCTGGTGGAAAAGAGTCTTAACACCATAGACCTCCCAGGATACTCTTTCACTCTGCAGTGCAGAGTGGTCATATGGTCATAGCAGCGGATGTTAGTGTGGACTTAGAAATCTCTCCAAACCTAAAAGCTGTCAGGAAGCTGCAGAATCCATCTGGTGCGCAGGAAACCAAGAAGACCAACTTCTCATCGTGCAGACCTCTGTAGATCCACCCAGGTGGCTACTTGGCCACATGTGACATTTACTGTGAGGGATCAGTAACTCAAAGCCATGGCTGACCAAGTCATGGCCATCAGAAAAATCCCACAAATTGGTCAATTACCGCAGCACACTGCTTCAGACCAATTTTCTTTGAGCTCCGTCCGAGTGAAAACAGTGGTAACGTCAAATGGAATAAAAGACCCCTGTTGTTTATCTAGCTCACTGAGTCATCTAAGAAAATGCAGACCACATGTAACCTATGACATAATCTGATTAATGGGTTTATAATTACCTTTGAGAGGGCAAGCAGGGATGGGGTGTGAGGAAGAGCAAGGCTGGTGGTAGACGGTGGAGCTATGTCATGGGGGTCTGCGGAGTCCAGAGTCACAGACACCTAATGCCTTTGGTTTGTGAACAAATTTGTCTGGATACTGTATTAAAAGTTGTCTGGTCTGATAATAAACACAGAGATTAAATGCCTTTGGTCTGAACTTGACGACAGACACTTCTGGATTTGGGACAAGGCGGCGGATGTGTTCTTTTTCTTTCCAGTTATACAATATTCAGAATTAATTATATTGAGTAAAAATAGGATATGACCAGACATTGGCGTAGAGTATATATCCATATGCCTCAATAATCTAAGCACCAGTGGTTATCTGGTTTTGCTCTTTGATTCAGATATCAAGGGAGTGTATAGGGAGTGGTAAAGCTAAGGCTGTCATTCATCTCCAGTTCCAGCTATCATATTTTTCTCCTCAGCTCCCCATAGTGTCTCTAGCAGCTGTCTTGACCTGTGAGCTAGTCACACATGCTAGTCATCAGTGAGTTAGGCCGAGGTCAGGAGCTTCTTGAAGTCTTGGCATCCCGAGGGACCACTTCATCTATGCAGTGATCTCACCAGCAGACCTCGCTCCCCTTGTTATATTTTACTTATGGTGTCACCAGAAGTAATTATCCATAGCCGCACATGCTACCAGTTACTGGCGCATTGACTCACGGGAGGGCCATGGCGGAGCATGAGGTACAAATCTGAAACACCGGAGCGTTAAATTGCATGACGTTGCCTTATGATTTAATAAAACACAGGCAGCCGCGCTACAAAGCCGTGTCGTCTGTCACTTTTGCCTCAGCAGACTTATTTGGGTTTCTCTTTGACCTCCAACCATTACCTCAGCCGCCACGTGGCTGCAAGGAGGCCCAGAAGAGGTGGGAGGGTGAGGGGGAGACCGGGTATGGGGGGTCCTTATCTCCTTCACTCAGTCGTGCACGATGACGGTGGCGTCCTCAACCGAAACCGTGGCGACCCCATGGAGGAGAGGAAGTGATTAATGAGGTCAGGTAGTCCTCTTGGTGACACTGGTCTTCCCAGCAGCTAAAGAAGGCGGTCTGGTCCCCCCTAGGCGACCTCCCTCAATTCCTTTACCATATGTGCTCCCCTGACCCTCTCCCTATGGTCTCTCCTTCGCTTCTGCTAAACTTCTGTGATGCTCACTCAACTGCACACCGCAAGCAGAGCGCAAAACGTACTTCTTCATATTATTCTCAATGGGCGAATAAGATCTGGGGAGCTGAGGTTGTGTAGTAAACTCTAAGTAAGGGCTTCACACACACACACACACACACACACACGCACACACACACCTGTGACCTCAGCTTCGTATTTAAGTCGATGCCGCCTTCGAGATTGGATCAGAGAGCCGATAATTCTCACCAGATGAGTTTCTCTTGCTGTAACAGCAGCCTATCTGGCACGCGTACTGTATATTTATTTTTGAGCTAATCTAAACCGAGTTTAAATCGAGGCTTGATTTGCAGCTGTTTCTGGGTGCCAGCTTTGCCACTGTGTCAGCTAGATCCATTTACACCTCGCACCGCAAGCCACTGTTGCACGAATCATTTCTGATAGCTGAGCCTCAAGTAAAACATTGCGGATATGGCAGCTGAAGCATTAATTGTGTAATTGTTTGCAGCTGTATTGTCTGGGTCAGTTGTGATGATATGGAGGGTGAGCTAAGAAAAGGGAGAAGAGGGTGCACCCTGTCTGTCTTTTGCACCATTCATCTCCCATTCGCCTTTGGACCATTTCACATCCATCACCACAAAGTTTCAGCCCTTGGGATAGAGTCCCATATGTTTTTTTTTTTTCTTTTCTTCTCATTTTCTTATTTGCTTCACTCAATGGAAATCATTAGTGATTAAATAATTACAGAGGGTGATGTTTCAAATGCTAAATATATATAGTTTCATAGCACACTTTATTCTTCAGTTTCTTTAGTAATAGTGACATTCTCAGTGCTGCCCTGCACCTGACGTCAATAGTTCAAAGAGGGACTTAAACATGTAAAGTTTAATAATGACTTGATGGTAAATTAGATGTGTCTGGCCTGGCTAGAAATTGAGTGTGAATACACTCCACAGGCCTGCAGTGGGCTGCCTTCTATCGCTCTGCAGTGATTTCATCACTGCCTGGAGAAATGTCATGACTCGTAGAAGTCCACGTGGCGCAGAGGATTGGGGAGAGAAGAAGGAGAAGATGACTGGAAGCAGCAGCAGCGGAGGGGGGGAGACTGAGGCAGGGGAGGAGAAATACAACAGCAGATTCAGGCTTTTTCCCATTATCACGCTCCCCTCTCTGTCAAGTGCTGACACACTCACACAGCCAGCCTTTGCTGTACCCAATTAAATGTACACTCATCCAAGTTGTCTCTCCTTCCAGACTTTACTCCATCACCCTCCTGCCCTGCTAATGTCTCCAGTGCCTCATATTGAATGCATAAGGCAACATATGCAATCTTTTAATGTGCTGCGTTTCCATGACTCTAAATGCTGTTCCTTTTATAAGTAACCAAACAGCTATATCCCTCAAAGTTTTTGTTGAACTGAGTGCTTCGGTGTTATGTCATTGAGGGCATAGTTTCAAGCACAAGCCTATGTCTAGACCAGCGAGGGGCCAAATTCCATATAAAAGAATGGCTTTGTTACCAGACGGCCTGCCATAAGAAATATCATCCAAACCTACAGAGACTGAGATGATGTACTGATGACTGCTGTGCTGCTCCAATAGCGAGACTACTCACTAGTGTCTTGCCTCATAAATCTGCGGGCTGTCTGGTTATCACCTCAAACCAGTGAAAACGATGCACATTTCTCTCAACTTTTTCCACGTGCTATTAACTGGTAATTAGTGGTAGCCCAATACCAGTGTAAGGGAAGCCCCGCAGATGGAGAACCACAATTTGAGAGTGGCATAAATACCCCTTTGGGCAACAAATAATAGCCCTGACTAAGCTCTAACAGCACTACAGGGTACACCAAGCCTTTTGAATATCAAACAAGAGGCGGCGGCAGATTTAATGAGCAATTAGCAGTTACAGTATAGGATGCTGTAGATCAGGGGTTTTACTTTGAGACATTACGCAGCCAGCAAGTACCGGATCCCAAGGTGAAACCGCACATGCGAGAAACTGTGCACATGTTGGCCAAGGTCTTTCATGTCGTCGTGGCGGAAACATACTGCAAATTTGATGTGCATTACATACAGTTGTAGAGGAAGGGAGATGGGTATTAAGTCACGAACACGTTAATAGGGATGATGGCCACATCCTGCTGAAATTACACCATGTCTGTTGCTGCTTTAGACTTAATGAGAGAGTGTATGAGGGGGGGGGGAGCCCCATAGGCCAGTGATTATGCTATATGAACTAGCCATAAGCAGGACTCTGCACTGCATGCTGCACAATGGGTTTAATACTCCACAGGTGTTGTTGTCTGTTGTTGCCATGGGCTTGGCAGATAGATGTCTGTGTGCTTGCTGACTAAGGTCCAACCTGTAAGCGTTTGCAACAAGTTTGAGATCAGAACACGGTTACATCCTCTGTCACTATACTCTCAATTAAAATAACTCACCACATATTCCCCCTCCCCCCAATGTTCTAGTATGGAAAAAATAATCAATCAACGTCACAGTGGTAGTCTGAGCGAAGGTAGACCAGGTTGTTGGTTTTTCCTGAGCGCGGCTTCGAAAATCACTCGGCGTTTGACATAGCTGTGGTGAGAGAGGGGAGCGTCTGGAACAGTGTGTGAGGAGCCGATAGAGTACCCTAGATCCCCTTAATGGCGTTGTGGTCTGCTGCAGTAAATAAAGTAGAAAAGCAGCCGTGGGGGTCACGAAGTGGACCGACAGGGAGATGAGGGGGTTAAAAGGCTGCAGTCGCAGAGGAAAGGGAAGAAACGAATGGAGTGTGAATCCGGAATAAATGACAGAGCCTTGGAAAAGGAGAAGCCAAGAGCTGGTGTAAGCAGCTGAAGGGTAATGAGTCGAGGTAACCCATAATCTAGAGGTTTGCATTGGTGTGTGGCTGGAGTAAAGACCCTCCATTCTCAATGCACTCACCCATCCCATAATCTATCCATCCTGTGTGGTGGACAATGCTGCATAGTTGATGTGCAGCAGCTCAGGATCATGTCAGATCTTACAGGTGCTACACTGTCCTCTGTGCTTGCCAAGAAAAACACCTGAGTTTGCTCAGAAATAACAAGACAACAGTAAATGAGCACTTGAGGACTATCTGTCATTTGCCGTCTCTCTAGGGTGCAATGGAGGCTGTTGAAACAGTGTATCCCTTCATGTTTTTCATCTCGCTGTTTTTTTCACCCGGTCTTGCTTTCCAACACACGTCACCATCACTCATCGCACGTGTGCCTGATCATCCATGAGCCTCAAAAAACAAAACAAAAACAACCACAGAGCTGTGGATGACTGGGCTTTAATGGAGGGAGGCCTGCTGGTGAGGGTTTGGAAGATGGTTGAAGGATGAACGCTTCACAGGGAGCGACATCCTCAGGTCCCTCGGGGAGGGAGGGAGGCACCGGTGCATGGAAAGGGGAGGTGGCATCTGATGGGTGCTGGGATTCTGACTTGGATGCACTCCCACCACAACACCCCCTCCATGCTCAGCCAACCTCAGGGCTACTCAGGTCCTAATCAGCAGGATACAGAGCATCTCTAGGGGCAGCCAAGCGAAGCCCCAGCTGCCTGGTGGCTCCCTCTGCCCCTTCTCTCTCTCTTTCCCTCTACACACTCCAGTCTTAAGCAGCACAAACACACACAGACACACACTTCCTTAGCTGCTTCCTACATCCGTGCCCCCGTGTCATTATTGACTCATTCTCCTTGACTGCACCTCACCCATCCAGCGCCTGCCACTCATTACCACAGGGCACTGGGGACTACAGCAGGCCCTATCCTCCAAGATTACGACAACAGAAATTCACACAACACCGCAACAAAGACAAAGAGACTGATGAGGGGTGAGAAACTGAGTTTTAGGGGAGATTTTGTACTTGAAACTCTGCAAAAACTCCCTGAAGACATACTACAGGTTCCTCTTCCATATTTTACCCTCTACTGTGTACACATGATTTCCTAATCCTGATAGATTTATCTTTCTGCCAACTGCCATGCTTGCAGTGGTTTCCACTGTTTTGAAACCCTCAAGATATCCTCATTGACTGCACATGCAATATCAGAGGCATAAATCACTCCTCAACAAGAAGTAACAGTAAAGTATGAACTATGTGAGTACATGAGCAGGTGTGACCGTAGAGCAGCTGTCATCATATTTTCTCTGCTGCTACCGCTTAGTAATAACTGATTGGCACATGCGGTAAGACTTGGAAATATTCTCGCAGGTGTTATAAACTGGTGCCTGTGACGCATAAAATAATCAAATCAATAATCCAAATCTAGAGAGCATTGTGTATGCAAACGCGTACAAGGCACTTACTTATTCTGGCCCCTGGAGAATGAGTCAGAAAGTGGCGTCAACTAAATCACAACCAGTCTCACCTGCCACAGCTGTGCATGGCAAGCTGAGTCTGGTCAGCCTCTCACTGCAGTACGGGGAGGTGTGAGGGTGCGATGTTGATTCTCCCGCATGTTGATCTACACAGGTTTGTAATGAAGGGGAGTGATTACCTGTATTTACAGAGAAAACCTAAAGGCTGACAGGCCTGTTTATAACACCACGTTGGGCAACAGCTGTCAAGTGCATTTGACAGCATGCAGACCAGGATGTGCTGACAGCATCTATTTACAAAACAGCTGTGGTGCGAACAACATCTAATGCTAAGTGTGTGAGCAGGATGGACCACCAACCTTAAAACTCTTCTGGTCTGACAAAAAAAAAAAAAAAAAAGGTTTTCTCAGGGTGCAGGGTTTACTTTATCTGCATGAAAACTAAAGCCCTCTAACATCTATTCTATTCATTTTGTATCAAAACTTTAACCAATGAATACCCCAACAATGTGTAGGATAAATGCAGTTTATGCTCAAATAAACTGCATTTAATGTAAATGTACCCTCTCTTCAGGACATGCATACACCATCAAATCCCCGCCTTGTGTAAACTGAGTTGTCAGCGTACTGTGATGACAGTGTAGCAGAGAAAGGAGCTCTGTGCTGTGCTGCAAGTGAGACTGACGTGTGCTCTTTAAGTGTTTGCCAAGTACAATAGTGAGAGGCGATGGTCCTCCTCTATACTAATTGAGTCAGCGTGCACTGCTGCTGGTCAGAGCGACCTTTTACAGCAGTAGATTGACTCTCAGCTTCAGGGAACATTAATAACAGCATACAGGCTCATACTGAAGCATAGTGTATAAATACTGTGCTGCTGTTGCTGCTAACGGAAGTTACAAGAAAGGCTTTTTAAAAGCCAGTTGACAGGTTTGCAATGATAATACAATGGCACATCATGTCTGTTTAAAAATGACTGACTTATATTGTTTTTTTTTTTTTTTACAGTGGTTTCTGATTTTATGATGCAAAATAATAATATATGGAGATGCCATCTGGCAATTATTTTTTTCGATTCATCCACATGTGGCACTATTATTTCTCCAGAATCAGCAGATAATTTGTGCATGTTTCAAACAGCAATCATACAGTTCAGATTTAAGCTAATTCGGACCATGCAAATCTGATTTCTTGACTTCTTTGATGGAAAAGAAAGAAAAAAAATAGCAAGAGAACATCAAAGCGCAGGCTAATGAAAGAAATGTCAGGGCTGCTCTGACTTTGCTTTGTGACTACATGCTGTCATAAAGTCAGCAACTGCCAAAAGTCCATGTCAAAAGCTTGTTGTTGGACAGAAAAACTACTGTTAATCAGCACGCTATGGTTAGCACTTATGCTGTAATGACAGCAAGTTATTACACAGTTGAAAGACACAAAGCTAACCTTGTCTTTGGTGAATGAAAATGTACACAGTGAGTCTTAAAGATCTGATTTATAAAACATTTAGTGGTGCTGACATACCTGTACTACAGGGTGTCCTCCAGACAGCGCCTTCACGGCTCCTCGGCTGCCCTCGGTCTCATAATGGGCCCTGTGGTGGGACTTTGGCTGCACCTCAATCTGCAGGTTGTATGGACCGGAGCAGGACGGAAGCTGCCAGTCCAGTGCTGGCAGAGATGGGCTGCAATAACACGGCAAATTGATCGTTTTTAGGTGAAAATAACATAACATTCAATTTTCTGCCTTTCAACAGGATAGTGAATCAATATTTATCCTGTCAAAAGATTACGACTTTCTGTGCTAAACACCCAGTGTCTGGTTATTTTTTCCTGAACAGTGAGGGCTGTGTTTTACATTCCCACTTTACTTGGGATAAAACCGTAAAGACACATGAACAAAGGTTGTATTTTTATGTATTTTCTGCTTTTCTCTGTTTTGATTTGATTTGCCTAAGCAGGAACTGTAAGGTTATATTTTTTTCCACGGACTCAGGGTTCTATCACTGTCATGGAAGTCTGACTCAAAGCGTTCTAAACTTGCTTTAAATTAGCTTTAAATTGGGACACTTTAGTGTAATCCAACTGGCTTGATCCTGCTCCATTTCATCATGGTCTATAATCTAATCAATTGAAGTCATTCCCTGACGTGTGTAATTCCTTGGGCCTGGGTAATAATTAGTGGCCCTTTTTTTATGAAAAATAAATGAGAGACGAATGTGCCCTGGTTAGAGCAGTGTGTTTTGCATTATCTTGTGACAGGTGGAAACAGACGCAGGGAGTTAAGAAAGTGACAGTGGGAGGAAAGATGTTTCTAGGGCACAAAAACAAATTTCACACTAACTGGCAATCAGGCTTTCTTTGATACAATTACTATCCATTTCAGCTTGATAACTGTAAAATTATAAAACAAAGCCACGCTCATATTGAAGACAACAGAGTTATACAATGGAATAAGGTCAGCAGAACACCCTGCCTTGGAGGGTGATATCTCTTTCTCAGAGCTACAGCTGGCCTCCCTCAACATCATTGTTCTCGAGATGGAGAGTCAGAGCTTCTCATGTGAACACCGTGGAGATATCTAAATCAAAACAAACATGTGCAAGACAATATTTCTCTGTGCCGGATGCCTGGTAAACGCAAACCCGTGACCTGAAGGGTGGCTCGACTGAAACCAATCTCTGGCATCTTTGTGGAACTTGCAGGCTGTTTGTTGACCCAAAACGAACTGATTTCCCCCCGCAGGGCTTTATCTGCCCCGTCAGTGCATGACATCACGTTAGCTACACAGAAAAAGATGGGCTGATGGCGCGACAGACCAGCGCAGCGAGCCGGCTGATTAACTCGCAGACTGCTTCCCCTTCAGCCAGGCCTGTCACCATTACTTCCTGCTGCTCACTATCTTAATCAAACACTTGATTTCCTACAGGAAAGTGTGTTATTGGCACTGGGGAAGAAAAAAAAAATGCCATGAGAGAAACAAAAGAAATAAAAAAAAAGCTCACCTTGCTCAAAGGACAAAAATCGATGATATTGTTGAGGGCATGAGTGTGTATGTATTCTTATATTTGTGTGGGGGTTGTTATAGCAACGGGGGCACACACATGCTGTGCAACTCCTCTCTGTGAAATATGATTTATGAAATAGTTTTGATCTTCAAAGAGAGCTCTTTTGGAAGTGAATTGCATGTAACTTTGGATTTCTGCCTTTTGATATGGCCTTTGAAGATTAAAAACTAAAACAATCTTGTGCTCACAATAAATATCAACACTAAATGTGGAGACAAAAAGACAACAACAGGGTAATGCAATGATGCCATTTGATGAAGTGTACTGTCTGTAAATAGAGGTTCTTAGACTGAATGTTAAAAATGTTGAAATAAATCTCTCTAAAGAAGTAAATACGTGTGAGTATCATTTCTTCTTAAGGTGGCTGGTTATTTCACATTGTCGAAACTTTGATACAGGACCACTAACTTTTGACTCAGCAGAAGGTGGAGCAGCTCAACCTACCTGAGGTAAGGCTTGGGTTTAGACCAGGAGTATGGATGCTGGGGCACATCCAGGAACCCTCCACAGTAGTTCTCCTTCTTGAGGGCCAGGCGGGAGGGGTAGTCCTCATGGCAGAGGTCCCCATCAGGACCCAGGTCCTCGCCACAAGGCTCCACCTTCAGGCTCATGGAGGAGGAGTGGTCCAGCATGGTCTTCCGTGTCTTGATTGGGATTCCCTCCCCCATGTCCACCACTCCATCTGTGGTTAGAGCATTGATGGCAGCCACAATTGCAGAGTTGGTGTACTGGTTGGTGTTGGGGAGCCAGCTCTCATCTGTGACACTGACCCTGGGCGAGCCATGAGGCGAGGGGGTTGGGGATTGGTTGGGTGAACAGGATGTCTGACGGTAGGAGGTGCCATTGAAGCTGTACTTTCTCTTCCCGATGCTGCCACCGTTGCCTCCGCCACCTCCACTGCAGGACGGGGAGTTGGGCCTGGAGCCGCGAGGCTGTGCTGGCCAGCCTTCCTCGGCCACAGCTCCTATCTGTGGGGAGGTGGAGGGTGAGTGGTGAGGGGAGCCTGCAGGGCCGCTGGCATGCGGGCACGACAGAAGCGAGGACGACCCTCGGGGAGAAACACAGGGAGACTGCCAGGGGGAGTTCTGCGGGGAGTTGTCGTAGTTGTAGAAACCGGACTCGTAGGACGACGCCTCGGAGTTACAGCTGCGTGAGGAAATGCTGCTCGCAGGGCTGAGGCAGCTGGGGTCGCGGTAGCCGTCTGCATTGGGCAGTGTCAGTGTAACGATGGAGTTAACGCCTCGTTTGATGATGTGGTCCTCACTGCTGCTCTCTTCTACCTCATCCTCGGGGTACTGGCTGTAGGCAGTGATCTCAATACGAGGGCTTTCCAAGGCCGGAGCGCCGTTGGGTCTCAAGCCATGGGGCAGGTAGTAGCCTGATGCTGCATGGTTGTCATTATGGAGACTGTAGCCTGTCTGGTGACAGGAAGACACTGAGATGACTGGGCTGGACTGTAAGGTGTGGTACTGAGTGGCCAGACAGGGGTTGCCCATACCCAGTGGAAGGGACAGGCTGACATTTGGTGTGTAGCTGTATGCATCTGAAAAAGAGAGGTATAATTTATAAATATAGAAGGAAAATAACTGAATTCCACAGTATAGTGCTCAGAACTAAGTACATTATGGTAGTAACTGACACGTAAGAACAATACCTCAGCACAGAGCTTACAAGTATTTCATGCAGAGACCGACTACCCCCCATCTTTATAAACATCTGGAGAAGCTTAGCAATCATCTCAAAGCAGTTACTGTATGTGGTTAGTGTGTAGATGCAAGTTGCACCGCCACTCTGTTTGTTTGATCAGTTCATCTGAAGCTCTATTTGGCACACCCCGCTGTCATATGTACTCTACAGGAATTCCTCCAGCAGCGCTGATGGATGCTTTATTTGATTGATTGCATCACTCACTGAGTGAATTAGGCCCTCCCCTGTGGAAAACTGACAGCACTCTTGCATCGCTCTGAGCTTGTGATTAAGTCAAAGAGAGTTTGCTGCAGCGCTACACACAGATGCGCCGAGGTACACACACAAACAAAGGGCATGCACGAGCAGGCACACAAGGAAATCACAGACAGACGAGCGCAGTGACATACAAACTCAGTCAGCGGAAGCGTATATAGCCTGGCAGGTATGCCTCCTCAGTTAGCCTCGTAGCGGCTGGCGGCTGTGTCAACAGTTGTAAACCTCACGCCTGCCGTTTATTGATAATGTCAAAGAGGGTAAAACTGGTCACAGAAATAATAACGTTCAGTCTGAAACCCAGTGAAGGGCATTCCCCTCGATGCAGTGTGCTATATTTGTTAACCACAATGCTGTGTATCACATGAAATGACAAATCTGTCACACACCACATAATGTGTGAGTAGGGAAGGTAAAATTAGCTTCTGAGAGTCTATTTTCAGAGGTGATTATGTGTTGCGCAGCACACATATTTAATATACCAGTAGATATAATCCATACATATTATAGAAAAGTCAATCTGAAATCCACTTCTTCTTTAAAACACTGAACTTTGAAACAGATTATTCCAAAAGCAGAAGCTTAGAAAAGTTCCTTTAAAAAAAAAAAAAAAAAAAAAAAGTTGAATGCTTCTTAGTTATCAGAATAATTAATATCAGTTGATTATATGTATTATTTCTATAGGAGAACCCACTCACTCAACTCACTTTTCTTGTGATGTAAGAATAAAAAGAAAGAAACCCACCATTACCCCTCAGCACCCACCTCTCTCTTGTTCACTCTGGACACCTTGGCTGTACTCAAACACGCTGCTGAAATCAAACTCCTGTTCTTCATGCTGGAAACTCATTTCTGCCCCAGTCAATATTCACTGTTTCAACATAGGAACTAAGTCTCCAGCTCAGTCTTCTCTGAGGCTTTTTCTCCTCTGGTTTGAAACAGATGATAATCTCCTGGCCTCTCCACCCCGTTGTAGCACACCTCCCTACTTCAGGCCTGACTGACTTGCTTAGAGTTGCAGCTGTTAACTTTTTTTTTTTTTCACCCTTTTAAGCGTGTGTGCGATCAGTGCATTGCGCTGCAACGTACTTTTAACACCCACTCAAACTCAGTGGGGCTTTCACTCTTGTGTGCTGGCTGATCTCGAAACTTCACTTTTCCGGGTCACACACACACACAGACGTCACATTTGCTGAACTAACAAAATTATACCAGATGAGAATTTTGGGGGATGAAATCAATGAAAGAAAAATAAAAAATGACTCACTCTAAGAACACAAGACAATACTTCTGCAATTGTTTGTGGTGAAAATGTGGTGTGCTCAGATTTAATTTGAAAACACTGACTATCACACAAATTATAGCGTGCTCTTTCTGTGCCCCCCCCCCAACAAATTTTTTTTCTCAATTATGCTATCATGATCAAAACACTCTCTCCCCACAACCAAACCAGCGTGACTAAAGAATGGATGGGTTTATCCACAGGGATTGTGGTCTGGGCCGGGCTCAGACTGACGGGACCTCAGAGGGAGATAGGTGGTCGCCCACAGAAGCCATCTGCAGTCTCTGGAACTAAGAGCCCTGGGGCCACTTATCGCACATGGCTGACTGTGGGGCTATGGCAAAACACCAGCAGGGCTTGTGTGCATCTGTGTGCTGTGCGTATAGCGTGTGTGTTTGTGTGTGTGACAGCAAAGCAGCCCTCGGCACAGTGCTGAGGCTGTGTGTGGTTAAGCACGTCTCCTTGTCAAGCAAGCTACCCCGGCATCCCTGAACGCACACATCACAGCTCCACTCTCCCTCTCGCTCACAAACACATACACACACAGGTCTGTTACCAATTATAAGGCTTAGTACTGAGGGACTGAAATGAATAATAATACTGCCCGCACCCATCCGTCTAAAAAAGCCTCAAAGACAAAATGAAATTTCCGAAATCCACAAAAAGCCAATGACATCAGCACTGTGAATGAAGACGAGGCAGACTATCAGTGGCTGCAGATGGACCAATTTTAAATTGTGCTACCATAAATGCTGAATGAAAGAACTTCAAACTTAGCAAACCCAGGCTGAATCATCCTTTATGTTGATGCCTGCAGAAAGCACTGAATGGCAAGGAGCTCCTGAAACCCTGATCCCTGACTTCTGACCTTCTACTGCATGGAGGAGAGTCGACCATCTCTCTGATTTTAAATTGAAAATAGTGAAATGTGCTTGAACCTCCTAACCAGTGGAGTGCAGGTAACCCCATCACCTGTGATAAGAAGCACCTGCAAAGACAGCTGGAGACACCTAAGGGTGTAGATGTAAAAAAAATAAAAATAAAAAATAACAAAAATGGGGGCATGACCCTCACTATACTTGAGTGAGCAAAATATTATTATATAAAAGTTTTTTTTTTTTTAAATTACACATAAAAAAAGTCAAGTAATTAATGGTTTCAGTTTCTAATAAGTTAACAGCTGGAAGTATATGATGGCTCTCCTTAAAAATACAGGTTATGCTGCATTTAACAAAAACTGATAGCTCTTTTTCACTGTAATATAGGCTCACTGAAGACTTAACCCAGACTTTGCAGTAGTCCATAAGGTCCCCAT
This sequence comes from Stegastes partitus, assembly GCF_000690725.1. NCBI lineage: Eukaryota > Metazoa > Chordata > Actinopteri > Pomacentridae > Stegastes > Stegastes partitus. The sequence continues at coordinate 84,378 of NW_007578978.1, forward strand.
CAATTTGCATTAGCTGTAGCACCCGCTGTCAACACATTCTCAAATCTGCCGAAACAGGCAGCTCATCTGTAAGCGCTGGTTGGAACTTTGAAAAGACAGCAACAAGGCAATATCTTTTACCTTCTTCTGCAGACTTCATATCGGCGGCGAGAGAGGTGAGAAACTGGAGTCCCCGCTCCTTACCAGCTGCTGCTCCAAAGCTGAACTTGGATTTGACGCTCAGGCAGAAGGTATCCTGCATTCAACAAGCGATGCGCAACTTTCTCCGGCTGCGAGACTGTCAAGAAGCGCCTTCACCGAGCACAGTGATCAAAACACTTCACTTCATGCAACCATTAAGTAAAGTCATAATTCGTAATAATTATAATAAAAAAAATCAAGAAAGAAAATTTAATTTAAAAAAAACCGAGTGTACAACTTTGGAACCGCAACGCGCTGGACCGGTGCGCACGAAAAGGAACGAATAGAATCAGGAGACCGGCGTCAGGTATACGGCTGCTTAGAGAGAGAGAGGGAGGGGAGGAGGAGGGGGGAGAGAGAGAACCGTGGCTGAGGTGAGTTTGGTTCACTTCGGCACAATGAAGGTTTTTAAAGAGTCTCCCCACAGGTCGATGACGCAGCGCGCTTGTTGTCGGAGGGGACGGCTCCGGTGCTTTTAAAGCTGGAAAACACCCTCCGTCCTCCCGTCAGCGCGCCGCCCATCCAGGAGTGACGCGACCGGCTCCTGCAAAGTCCTGGACCGCCTGATGATGTCTTTCACCCCGGGATCCCATCGGAGGAGGAGGTGGGAGGTGTGTGTGTGCGCGCGTTCGCGTGTATGTGTGTGTGAGAAAGAGAGAGAGAGAGAGAGAGAGAGAGAGAGAGAGAGAGAATAACAGAGAATAAGAAACCATTGACCAAAGTTAAGAAATGTTCCCCCATCACATTTTTATGATGCAGATATAGTAATAAACCAGTAAAATAACAAATAAAAGCAACATAAGATTATTTTGTAAGTTATTAAATGGTTGTTTTAGGTGTTTTTTTTCTTATTGATATGATATGATTATATGTTATTTCTTTATGCCCCACTGTGCACTTTAGATTATTAACAAATCCTCCTAGTTTGTTAGTTTTCCTGATATATTCACAATTCAAGGCTCTACTCTTACAGCTTATGAGGGCCTATGAATCTAATGTTTCCCTCATGTTTTTTTGTTTTTTTCTTCTGTATTTGACCCTGCATGCCATCTGATTCCCCCATGGAAGAGGTTCAGGGTGTGTGTGGGTGATGGGGTTGGTTGGAGGTATCCTGCAGCCACAACAACAGTAAGCTACATTAACTGATAGGACTATAATGGCCTTCCTCGTTAACATCGTGGCAATCATGTTATTATATGATCATTAGCATTATTCAAACATCCAGCCGATCCCCATGATTAAAAAGTCAAAAAGCTATCAAATTTCATCTCCAAATTGGTTTTCCTTGTGTTTGAGGGGAAACAGAGGGGTTTTGCAGCTTTGCCCAAAAATAACCGTCCTGAACCACCGACAGCACAAACACTCAGCGGCCTTCATCTCTGCTTTCCACTGTTTTGTAATAAGTCGATCCCTTATGAGTCTATGGCGATGCCTTGTGCTGGAGGAAAACACTGAGGTTCATTGTCAGCCTATTTCCTTAATTGCGCTTCTATTATCAAAGTAATAGTTCCCATTATATGATTTTGTTGTACCATTGTGTGGTCAAGATGGAAGCAGAAAGAAAAAAAAATACACATAGAGATGTTGGCGTCTCAGTAGATATGTGGCTAAAATGTTGTAGAACGCAAATTGACATTCCAATTAGGCCTGCATTTAGGCATACATGGTAATTGCCACTAATCTTTGAGTGATTACCTTAATAGAAACACTTAAACAGTTGGCAATATAATGGACTCTGTAAGTGTACACTGATAGATGAAGTTTACAATTGTAATTATACAGTAAGTGTCATTATGATACTTACAGAGGCTTTCTAAAGGAGAGAGAGACTCTAATAGGTGGCAAAAATTTGTTTTATGCAAATCTTTTGGCACATGCAAAGCTAGAGTGCCTATCATGTGGATTACAAATGCTATGGAAATGATCGTGACAAATAGAAAACAAACATGCAACAAGTAGAACAGAGAAGTGCTGGTAGCTGCCATGACCGCAATTAACACTGGCTTAGACAAGCTACAATGTGATTCCTTTTGAATTAGGTCCAGATTTAAAGGGAAAAAAAAAAAAAAACAGAGAGAGAGACTCCCATGAGTCTGAAATGTGGCTGGCAAGCTTGAGGATGATCACACATAATCAAAAGCAGACTGCCTTTTGGGGGCAGGCAGGCTGTGGGGCAGGCGTAAGCAGACGGCACGGGGGGGAAAGTAATAGTACGCTGTGTTTTCTTTGCCTACAGTAGCTCTCTGGCGTCAGCTGCGGCTTGGCCGATGTGCATGTGTGAGCTCAAAGATGAAAAAGCAGAATCACGTACTTTCGGAGATGAATTATGATACAAACCAGTGGTAGGAAAAAAAAAAAAAAGAAAAGGGAGCTGATTGGCAGTGTCAGCGGGATGGGGCTACACCAGTTGTTGAACAACTTTAAAACCCTGTGGTGGGGCACAGTTCAATGGCAGTCTGAAGGCTTATCTTGATGGATTCCGTGATACTGAGTAAAGTACCATTAGCTACAGTCTGTCAACAATAGTCTGAGCACTTCAGAGCATCTACAGCGACAGACATTATAACCATCAGGTCATTAAGCAGTCTATAAATCATTTAAAAAGATAGGCCTGAGCTGAAAACCCGATGGTCTAACGATTCCCATAATGTGTGTTTAAAGTAACTATACTTAAGTAACGGTACCTTTTCTCGTAAGTTTGATCGTGCCTTTCTTAGCAGGGTGATTCTGGCTCCAGCATAAATCTCTAGTGCAGTTTAACTATGCATGAGATCTGAATTTTATATAAACTGTCCATACTGAGACTGTGCTGACTGTGTTGTATCGGCCAGAAAAAAAGTTTAAGTTCAAAATTTTCATTCACCCAAATTGGCAAATAAGCTTGCAGAGTGTCAAAAGCTTGTTTCTTAATGCTCCCGCTTAATCAATTTGCCTGATAAAGCATTAATAATTAATGTTACATGTCATATTGCCTTATAATGGAAATCTTTCATGCAATAAAGTTTTTTGTCCTTTTTCTGTAATGTGACTTGCAACAAATCACCAGTAAACTCTACATTCTAAACAGGTTGTTATGGAGGAATTTGCCCTCACTTCACATCATATCTTCCCTGGAAATGTAAGATTATAATTTATAGGGTTACTACATCTGGTCCTGTGACATTGCATGCACTACGCAGCCACAACATGTCTGCGGAGAGCATTAGAGACACACTACGTCTTGTGCTCAGATTTACGAGCCGCCTGCTCCTCGCCCGTGTGTTTCACAGAAAATGATAATTTCTCGTGTCCTTGTAAACAGAAACATGCTGCTTTTGCATTCACTCAAATTGAGTTGTTTCTGTTGTGTTTTGTTTCGCTCTTTTCCTCTCATTTTGTCATTCCTCAAAGTGAGCGACGCACTTGCACGTCATCATGAGCCCAAAATCCAGATCAGGAGCTCAGACTTCACTGTTTTTCTCCTCTTGTTTTCTGCTATTAGTGCATTGCTTCAGTGTGGTGCATCACTGTAAAGGGACTGGAAATCTTTGCCAACGCTGCTGATGATATAATAAATGACAAGAGTGGGTTTTGCAGCATGAGTGCTGTACTTAATGCCAGCTTCTATAATATTTACTGCCAGTGGTTTGGCCCAGGAGTCAGGCTACATCTTGGCATGGTCGGAATACATTTCTTAGAACTCTCCATAAAAGATTTACATGTAAAAGATAGACCAAAAGTTGACATGTATAAATAATCACATCTAAGGCTTTCCAAGCTCTGGGCTTAGTCCTGTCATATTTGTTTGTCTAGACATCAGGAATGCTACCATTTGGGGAAAAAACAGGGAGCTTGAGGCAGATAATAATATGGACACGGACACTAACAAGACATGTAAACCCAGAGAAGTGTAGCTCACTCCAGGTGAATCTTTGTGATACATAAAATTCAAGGCTGCAAACCGAAGCTTTTCCCTCAAAGCTGCACACTTAATCCTCTCCTTTTACAACGTATAATTCATGTTTGACATATCCGGGGAAATGTGCACACTGGCATCTTGAGTTCCCTACACTATTATTATCTATTTTCTAAGTTTTTCTATGAGCCATAACTTGATTCAGGCTGCTTTTAATAGCTGTAAACACTCATTTGTGTGCACTCTGTTGATACAAGTTTATTACTCAGCCATGTTTAATCCTGCAGCATAAGTGGCAGCTACCGCAGCCACAGACGTGGTTACTAGTCACCTCTTTAGATTCTTTTTTTTCGGTCGAACGTGAATGGTGACTGTGTTAAATGAAGAAGTCTGCGGTTAATGAAGGCAAGTTGTGAATGGCTGCGGTCAGATCCATCCTTTGGCATTAGTGTAGCACACACGCACAAGTTGTACACACTTCCCCACTTCTCCTTTTCCTTTGTTAGTGTATAGATGCATGGAGGTGCATACTTCTGGGCTCACAATGGAGAACTGCTTGGAGCTATCTTAGGCATGTCTGGACACCGCTGTATGTTTAGCTACTGGCTTTTTTCAGAGATTCCTCTTATGAATGGGAAGTAGCATACATGTCTGGCTTGTAAACTAAAGAAGCAGAGCCGTCATTGTCACACGGACATTGACTAAGATCGTGTGTTAAAAAATCAGGAAGGAACAGCGTGAAGTTGGCTCTTTTTTTTTCACTCTTATTTACATGCCAAAGACAAGATAAAGCTCTTTTTTTTCTGCTCCTCAGACCGTTTCTTTGATATGATAAGTGAGATTAATACACCACTTCAAACTACTGCTGCCCACTTAGTGCTGCATATCCTGCAACTGTGCAGTTAAAGTCAACTCAAGAGGCCATATGCTTTTTAGAAAGAAGAAATATGTTGAGAAAAAAACATATAATATAGAAAGAAAAAGATAAGACTAACTCGGAGGAAAAACAAAATCATAAAAGTACGATAATGCTCTCTACTGTTTATTGTAGTCTAGATTGAAAACAGCTCTACAGGGCTGAAATATCTGAACAGTGTTTTTCTAGCTAATGATCTATCACTGCACTCTGTTTTCTCTTCGACTGCTTTTGCTGACAGTGTGAGTTGTGATAAGAGCTCCACCATGGGTACTGTATCTTTACCCACATGTGTAGCTAATTCAAAACCTGTGGCCAATAACAGTTTCTATAGGTCAAAGGCACATGACCTATGAGACAATTTTCCTACATCACTTCTAACACAGATAATTACTCAGGCAAGACTTCTGAAGAGGCCCAGATTGTCAGTTTCTAACAAAACAGTATGATGTAAGCACTGTTTTTTTTGGGGGGGGGGGTTCAACTAAAATGTGTATCCATTCAGTTTTGTTGCAATCCCTGTAATGGTTATGGGATTATGAGGGCGGATGGTTTCATTTTTCTAGCCTATGACTGTCACATCCAGGTCCATTATGGTGATTTAAGCCCAAGCATATATGCCAAGGCCATTTTTACTGCAGGGCTCTTCCAGCTTGGCTGCTCTACATTAAAACATATTTATATAGTCTAGCGCAGCTAGGGTCCCGGTAATGCGAAAGGGTCACTCACAAATCTGAGCTCAATCTCCCAGCGTCTTGAATCATCCTGTCGACCGAATACTGAGGGAAGATTTGTCACAGGCGGTCATCGTTTCCATTGTTATGTTATTTAACAAGAAGATAACAAGAGCGGGGAGTTTACAAGGCATGAGATAATTCTAAAAGGATACACATTTAGAATTATTTTGCTAACGTTCATGGCTTTAAATAAGGGCAGCTGTGGCTCAGGTGGTGGAGCGGATTGTCCACTAATCGCAAGGACATTTCAACACGGTTCGATCCCTCATGTCTTGGGCAAGACACTGAACCTGAAGTATCTCCCAATCGCAGGCAAGCGCCTTGCCTGGCAGCTCTGTTGCCATTGGTGTGTGAATGGGTAAGTGAGAAAGACATTGTAAAGCACTTTTAGCATCACTAGGTGCTAAATAAGTACAGACTATTTTCCATTCAAATAACAGGTCAGTCGTCAATAAGCATTGCATCGCATTGATTATTCTCCCTTCCCAATTTGGAATAACAGCTCTATTACACCGAATGGACAAAACTGGATCAGACAACATATATTACCTAAACACATTTGACAAAAAAGTTTAGTAGCTTCAGAAGATTGATGCAACTGTCATTTCTGTCCACTCACTGTGCAGCTGAAGCTGGGTAACGATTAGCTTCGCTTAGTATCAAGAATAGAGACGGCCTGGCTCTATCCAACCAGGTCTCCATTCTAGTAACAAAGACTACAGGAGGTCACTGTTGCCACCACTGACACAACACAAAAAAATCTCACTGTTGTGGTTCTGTTTCACTTTTGTATGATTTTTTTAAACTTTTGTGTACAGCCAGGCTTCGCTCTACTTCCAGTCTTCATGGTGAACTAAGCTAAGCATCTCCCAACTCCAGCCGCAGATGTTTAAAAAAGTGAATTGGCATACTTCCCAAGGTGTTAAAACTATTTCTTTTGAAAATATGTGGGCACATGAAAACTGGAGCAATCCTGACACAATCAGTACATCATACACCCCTTTAAGGCTTTTGCACATTTCAGTGTTGTTACTATTTCAAAGATAACATCAGGTCACACCTGTCTGTTATTGGTTTCTCTGTGACCTCAAAAATTGACACTCACTGTTATTAATGATCTGATTGTCAGAAAATTCCAAGAGGAAAAAAAAAAAGTCATTTGTGGTGATGGCATTACTTTCGTTTTACCGGCCTCCATATCAAGTTGGCCTTTCAATTTTCAAATGACTTCTGTATGTCTTGAGCTTTTATAATAAATACACAGTATCTGCTCAACAAGCTCCACCCATCCCTTGTAACTATTCTGTTTTATGCTGATTGTGAAAGCAAATGTAAACAGGGCTTAAAGATTAAAAATAATAAGATATAAGAAATCATACGAAAAATATGCATTTTTGCCGTGAGTCATGGACCTCTGTAAAATATTCATGCAATTCAAGATAACATACTTCATTCCTGGTTATTCCTTCCTGATATATATCTAAATATATGCACACTGGAAGCCCTCTAACAATAACTGATGCTACTTTCAGATTCCTCCAAACTGTCCACGTGTTGTTTCACATTTCAAAGGAGCAGCGAAACGTTTGCACCCTCTTTAACTTTGTCATATTGTATAGCAGACAAGTAATGCTCTTGAGCAGCGCAAAGCTTTTCAGGGACAAGTTGAAACAGGATCCCATCCGTTAGGTTATGGCACTTTATGACTAAAGTTCAGCTTTAAACTGAGAAATGCACATCATTCATGAAATCTAAGAGTGTGAAAGCTAATTGAACGGAGAAAAACGTCAAGTAATGCTAGCGTCCTTCAATGCTAATTCAGAGGTTGGATTTATAAGCTCCTCTTTTGTGCACGGACACAGTGAGTGTTTGACGCAGGTCACTGACACTGCCGCTACTGTGATTCTATGACCTGCCCTTGGTGCTGGTATTGACATGTCATAAAACGATTAAAAATAGCTCGATCCTGGCTTACAGTGCCGCGGCAAGTCACACTCTAAGATCGGCCGACACTCATTCTGACTGAGGAGTTGAGAAAAATAAAGCCTGCAGAACTTCTATGTGGAAGGGGGGGTCAACTGAACTACCAACCCTGTCTTCTTCCTCTTTTTTTTCTCTCCTTTTCCTGTCTCCAGTCGGTGCCTTTCCTTTTTCATGGCCCCTCTGATGGGATCCCCTCTTCTGTTTCCTGCTGTTTGTGTTAGTTGCTTGGAAACCGTGGCAGCTGTCCAGTTGTGAGGGACTTTTTTTCTTTTTACTGGTGTGACTTGAGGGGTTGGAAGGTTACAAGGTCAGCATATGGGTTGGATGCTTTACAGTTTTTACACTGGCATTTTGATATATGGGCAAAAGCAATGCCCTGTTCCACTAAACTGAATTATCCACCTCTTCCTCATCCACCTTGAAATAACATGGAAATAACAGTATAGAATTACAATACGCAAAGTGATTTCAGTGAATTATGTGGAAAAACCTAATCATGACTTTTGAGAATGTAATTAAATTTGGTTCACATTTATTATTTGTTCCTGCTTTTATGTACTTCTGCATCGCTACAATACTTTGCTTTAAATCTGCATTCATGAATATTTTTTATAGTAAAAATAAAGGAAATTAAAACTACTGTGTTATGCAAAAGCTGATTAATTTCTAGAAAACAATCACCTGACCCTGCAGCATCAGTCACCTCGATGGAGCGATTTGCTGTCTTGCAGCTCATTGTTTTTGGACCTGCTACATTCTGTTTTGGTTCACACGTCTCACCGGCTTTATTTACCACCTTAGCAGGCGTCTATTATGAGCAAATCTGATAAGCCCATTGTACGCATCCCGTCCAGGACAAAACTACAGACACACAAAGTCCTGACATCCCCTCTGAGCTAGTCTGTATTTCAGTAGCATGTGTAAATCAGATAATTTTTTTCATCTCTCTTTCTAAAAAAAGAAAAAGAAAATAACAATAACAAAAATATCTTACAATGGTTCACTTCCCTAGCTTTGCAATTTTCAACTGTTCAGAAAAATCCACAAAGGTCTTCTAGTTTTAAATCAGAATCCCAATTCACCTCATAACATTTGTATCTATCCTTTGGACCAACACTTAACACAATCACTGTCAAATATTTGTCTTGACTACGAAGTGGTAACGCTTACAATTCGCCATCTTAGCAACAACCTCTGCTCAACACATGTGTGCCTGCTGCGACTATAAGCAGCGCAACACAAAGACCCTTGTTAAAAATGTTGTGATTCACACTGTGTTATTAGTCAGCCATCTCCTTTGATTCACCCCCATCACACGACTGGGCCGAGAATGTGTCACATGAGGAATAAGCCGCATAGTGCGATGTTCAAGTGTCGGACGGCTCCACCGAGAGTGCGGCTTGACCTTCACAACCCTCACCTGATAGCGCTGGTGGATGTCAGGTTTACATCGGGGCTGTGTTCTGCTTTTAAAAGAGCTTTACAAGGTTTAACGGCAGCCACACGGACTTTTTAAAAGCATGTGTTAAACGTGCATGACACAGACGCACAAATTTAGAAATGTGTGTGTCCGCATGAAAAACTCATCAGGTCGGAATGACTCACGGGTGGCTAAATTCCACAAACTAACATATTCATACGCTCGAGAGGAGAAACCATTTTTCTTCTCTCTCGGTCAGTTTTTACACCGCTAAAATACTGTCGAGATTAAACCAGACCTAATAAAGTGCTGATCCTCGGGGAGAGAACGTGCCGCCCTAATGTGGATCCATCTGAAGTTATTCCCTTCCACCATGCAGCCGTTAAGAGTCTCCCCAGTTTTGGGAAACCTGATCTGGTGGTATGTTTTTCAACTTGAATCCTACAGTGGTGTTCCTGACCTCAGACGGTGATCCCAATCAGGAGGAATACCCTGATGCTGCAGTTTGGACCCTCTGTGCTGAAATCAAATAGTATAATTGTGTAATGAGGGATCCTTCTCCAGGAAACATACTCAAGTAGGAAAACTGGATGCTGTTCTTGCTGATAACTTGCATGGTTTATTATAAAAGCGCAATTTAAGTAAGTAATAGTCTCACTTTACAAATTACCATTTTGTATTTGATGACTGTTAGGATCTGGAATTCATTTTTTAGTTTAGTTGTGGCTGCCAATGTTACAGTCATATTTGCTAGCCACAGTAAAAAAATCAGCGTTCTCTCTTGAAACATTGTCATATTTTCTTGCGGAGTGAGTCAAAATGTAATGATTCATGAAGTCCACTTCTTTTCCAGCAAGTAAACACTAACCAGTGTCCGAAAATCCAGAGTCTGGTGTCGATCATGCTGCGGTTGTGTGGATGTTGTGCAATTAATAAAACATTGAAGACAGAGCTGCAGTGTGTGGAACTTGTACATTTCTATGTATTCAGATCACAGACTGTATATCAAGATGGACATCACCCATAGAGTGCCTGTAGAGCAGTTTTGAAACTCATTGTGGATTTTGGCAGCACCTGACTATACCTAACTCCTGGCCCATCTGAAAATGAGGAAACAGATGGGACATGTGTGGAGCTGAGGTGGACCGTGGAAACATCTCTGGGTCATTGATTTTTCATAGCCAGACTATTCTGACACAGCATTGTGTAGAACGGTCTGACTGCACCTGATTATCATTCTGCTATAGGTGAAATAAAAGCTCGGGTGTGTTTTTATTTCTTCAAACCAATCACAATTGCCTTGGGAAGAATAGAACGCAGCTGCTCAAATGTGCATGCACGGAGGCAGGTACTACCATTACAAGTGATAATTCACAGTAGAATATAGTGCTCTATTTAAGCCTTTTGGCAACACTCGTCATGTAAGTTGCTGCCCGAAGTTGATTTTAAGAAAACAGTAACAGTCTTTTTTGATTTTACCAAGCTGTAAATATGATTATTTCTGCTTTAAAGTTGAGCATTTTAACATGGGGATCTATGCAGATTGACGTGCTTTATGAGCAAGCTTCAAGTGGCCATTTAAGGAACTGCAATTTTTGGCTTAACTAGAGGTTGCGACTTGATTCCCACCATAAACAGGATCAATGTGTGCTGGACAAGTACATCCAGGACGAGCATGCAGAAGGATTGCATGCCCATCTGCCTGGTGCTGGGCGTTGTCTTATTGACATGACATCCAGAAGTTGTATGATTCAGGTAACTCTATGCATACTGTGGTGTTTTCCAACAGGGCATGGCCAGAGCATTAGAGTGTACATAAAGATCACAAATTATACAGCTTGTGGTTTGTTTAATTTATCCAAAGCATTAGCAGGAATATGCACTGTACAGGGAGGATGCTTTTCTTTTTTTTTCTGCACATGTAGTACAGTGGATTCACCGGGCTCGCAGATTTACGTCATATTTACCAGAGCATATGGTAAAACAGTGCCTCGCTATTCAGATGCTTGATAGGTTTTGTAATGATGACGCATTACCACCAGTGGCCGATATGAGATTGTGAAATCCTGCATGCCTTCATGGTTTGTTAGCTTGTCAGCACTGGCAGCAGGAGGCAGTGTTACTCAGCCTCTCCCATGTGTCACAGACCTTCCTACTATCTACATACGCTGCCGTGGCTTCTGGGAAACCGTCTGGACCCGTAATCATCCTCCAGTAAAAAGGAGATCAGAAGCTGCCACGCTGCCAAGGAAAAATACACAAGCGTGCCGAGAAAAGCGCACATGTGCACGAGCAAATGTGTTTACGCAGAAAGCGATGTAAGCTACACACACCTGTGCACACACGTCAAGAAGGGTTTGTTACCAATCATAATGGCTCTCTCTGCTGTTGCAATTGTGGCTGCATGTGTAAATACATCTGGACAATATAATTTCACACATCATCACCTCAGACCCACCCCCTCTCCCCCTAGCTTTGCCTCATAAGAAAATAAAGCTCAGGCCTTGTCAGAGGGAATCCCTGCTAGCCCGCCTGAGAATACACACTACATACTGGCCCCTCTGACATAATTCTCTTGCTACAGTCTGAAACCAGCCTGACCCGTCGTCTAGAGTGACTCAGTGCCTCAGCTTCCCCACACTTCCCAGAAACCCATGCCGGGCCATGAGTGAAGAGACCTCCAGACGAATGAGGTTTCCCGCTTTTTCGCCAGTCGGGGTTCGAGATGGGTCCCCCGTCGGAACACATTAGTGCTGTGTCTGCGTGTGCGATCACTTGTGGGCGCTTAAGGTGGAAAATTAGCCCTGAAAAGTATTTACATATCATCACATGAACCAGATCTGTGTCCTAGCCTCACATTCGGTACAGAGTGCAGACTGGCTGCCACGGTGGCTTTTTGAAAGCATCCAGGCGGTTACGAAACTCACGGAGCAAGTAGGTTATTATACCTCAGTTATGGTTCCATGATGTGGTTGCGGAGAGATGCGGCTCCTAAAGTCCCATGTTGAAGAGGGAGGCTGTCCTGGGACCACCAGTTTATGTAAACGAAACACGACCACTTTACTTTAAAAATGTCTATAAACGAGCTACTGAAGCCTTCCTGAACGACAGTATAGTGTAAGTTTGTCCTATATTGTCGATATAAGTTCACAGATGTGGGTCATGCGACAAAGATTCGGGCAGTTTCACTGTGCACGCTGACTCACAGTAATGTATTTCTATATCTTCATACCAAGATGCAGCCAAAACTTCTTCCAGCTGTATATGGCTGAACAGATTCTGGTGCTGCAACTGGACGGACATTTTCAGAGTTCAATAGAATTTGTGAGTCTTCACAGAGACAGGTGTCAGTCCAGGGCAGGTCTTTGTCAGTTTAGATGAAGCAGAAAAAACATCATCATCATCATCATCAACATCTACAGACAATTCTTTTTTCTTTTTCCTGTCAAAAACCCATCCACAATTATGGAACAATCAGCTCTAATCTAATTGTTGGATTTAATGGTGATGTTTGCCGAAACTTCGAAGGCTTTCAGAACCTCTGTGGGTCTCTCGCGTTTCCAATCAGGAGGAAAAATCTCAAACCAAACCACATTATTTTGTACACGTGAATGTCTCAACTGTTCTGGCCCTAAATGACACAGAAATCGCACAGAAAGCCAAACCAACTGTAGGCTGGTTGTGATTACTCAGGCTATGGTTACCATTGACTTGCAATTCCTCCTGAAAAATCACATTCATCACCCAGAATATATATTTGGTTTGGGTGTCAGTCGGCCATTAATGATAGAGTGAACAGAGTGTGCTGTGTGAGGATGAATCAGAGAAGACTACCTGTCTGTAATGAACTGACTATTCAGTTGCTATGAACACAGAATATAATATCATTCTCATTTTGAAGAGTGGCTCATAGGTATATACACAGATTATGTTTATAATTATATTGTTTCAATCTTTTAAGCTCACACACAATTACATAACAAAGTCATTTATATGGGCCATCAGCAGTTCTCTTTGGCAACTGCAAGAGTCGATTTATAAATACTGCACATGTGAAGGTGAACTCTTCTCCCTCTGGTATGAATCTGGCAAAATGTGACAGTGGAAGGGTTATGCACTTTATCACTGTTTGTAAGTCCCATGACTGTTTCAGGATATTGAATTTTTTTAATTTATAGTTCAAATGAAATGTCAAAACTTAGAACGCAAACAACATCTGAGCAGTTAGGGAGTGTATCACATCAGTGCAAATGCACTAATAAGTGAGTCTCCGGTTTCTGCGTCTATGCCACTGTCCAAGAAAAGCATGAAAACTTTCAAAGCTTACTTTGCTTTCATAGACATAGTTTCACCTGCCATCAGAACCATCATCATGAGGTTTATGGTTTAATAATTGCTTAGATTTTTCTGTCTGTGTGAAAACTGAGCGAATATTTGACTAAAAAAGAAACATGACTAATCAAATGTTGAGATAGTGCACCCAGGTTTTTACTTTATAGTGGTGTTGACTAGCTGTCATTATCTGTGGAGTATTTTTTTCTCTTAATTTGGACTGTCATAGATGATGCTGGTTTGTGTGTCGCTGCTGCCATCTGCTGGATTGCTGATTAAATGCATCAGTATTTTATGCTACATTGCAAGGTGCTTGGTGCATAATCCATCCATCCATCCATTATTTATATACCGCTTAATCCTCATTAGGGTCGCAGGGGGCTGGAGCCTATCCCAGCCGACTTAGGGTGAAGGCAGGGGACACACTGGACAGGTCGCCAGTCCATCGCAGGGCCACACTTAGAGACAGACAACCAAGCACACTCACATTCACACCTACGGACAATTCAGAATCACCAATTAACCTCAACATGTTTTTTGGACCTTGTGGGAGGAAGCCGGAGAACCCGGAGCGAACCCACGCTGCACGGAGAGAACATGGAGACGCCACGCAGAAAGATCCCGGTGCCCCCACCAGGACGCGAACCGGCGACCTTCTTGCTGCGAGGCAACAGTGCTAACCAACTGCACCACCTTGCAGCCCTTGGTGCATAATAAAAAGTACAAAAAATAGAAAAAAATGGAAAAACAAAAAAACCCAAAAAGCTGCACATGATAATCGCATTCTTTATGCCTTTTGGTGCCCCTATAGGAATAGTTTTTAAAAACGCAACTGGAGATGCAAATATGCAAATTTCACCATATGAGTGTTACAGTGTTATCCTGAATTTTAATTTTAAACGGTTAAGCGTAAAAAGAAGATGTTAGCTTTAAATATGTATGTTGCATTTAAAAAAGACTTGAGAGGAAAGACACAATGACCAGTTATGGATTCTTGCACCATCTGGTGGAGAACACGGTCACCATTACCTGTCACTTTAATATTAACAGTAAGGGAATTTAGTTTGATTTTAACAAGTATTTACTGACAAGAAAAGACACTGTCTCCAGGTCGACCACTTTCAAATCTGCTTGTTTTACTGTGGTGGGTGCAAACACTGCAGAGGGTGAATTAAGGGAAAACGTCTCTGTCACGACACACTGGATCCTCTTATATAAAAAGCACCTGCTACCTCAGACAGACTGCGTTCCTTTGCTTCCCCGCAAGAACTGTGGAGCCCTCTCCTCTCTGCTACACTCCCAGCCCTAACGCTCAGTGACTGATCCCATCATTGGATATGCTGCCGTACGCCACATTCCGCAGACGCAGCGTGTGTGAAATAAGGGAAACGCGATAGTGATTGAAATCCAAATATTTTGCTCATATTTCCCTCAACTGCCATTTTGCGTCATTTAATTAAAAGCAGACGTGGTGATGTCATGCATGGAAAGGGAGAGGAGGAGCAGGTCTGCCTCTCAGGCCTGTGTATGTCACTTTGCACAATTGCCAAATATCACATAACCCACGACAGAAAAAAAAAGATGTGTAGTACTTATGCAGATGTAAGGTAACCTAACCCACTGAGAAAATACCTGGAGAGGTGAAGGAAAGGACAGACACGTTATTGTTGCTATTCGTCAAAACTCTCATGGAAACATTCTGCAGCGTTAACGCGATATCATGCACGCTGATCTAATCATGAGCTATTTTTTTTTTTCTGTCACCGAAAGCTGCCTTTTCGTTCAGTTAAATATAATGTGCAACATTTCCTATTCAAGTTGCAACTTATGCCGCTGTCAGGCCTGTTTGCTTCTGAGTGACGACCGTCACAGGGCGCCAGATTGGTCTCTTCTGAAGCAACACTAACTGGTAATGAGCATCCATGTCCATCAGCCGCGAGCCTGATACATGACTAATAAACATGCAGCAGGCTACGTGGGGCTATTTACAGGCCCAGAAATGGAGGCGTTGGAGAGAAGAGGGTCTTTTTCTTGTCTCGGTGTCAGTCTGTGTCAGTATGTTCATTAGCATGGGTCAGACCGACGCTGTCAAACATGTGACGGCGCACACATGTGCAAGGACATCCGGACGCACACACAAGAGACACGCAGGACATTTGTGAATGCGTGCAAATTCACTCGTTGCTTTGCTGCCACCGTCTGGAAAAGGCGTGACACATCTGGTTCTGTGAGCAACAATGGGAAGCTGGTGGCAGACGGACGCGAGGGAATTTAAGGTGGAACTCATTTACACACTAGTTTACATTGTAGTATGTGTAAGAGTTCTTTAGAGTTTGAAACTATTACTGCTGCATTAGAGATTGAAGAATAAAAAAAAATGATCACAACTTGTGTGATTACAAACCTTATTTGAACTCATTAAAAAAAACATATTTCTAGACAGATGTCACAAAAATTCGATACTTCTTTGCTATCTCTGTCTTACATTTGCCAGCATTGTTTTAGGAATTTCTTGTTCTAATTACAATCAGTGGTGAAACTCACATTTTTGTGTTGTGTAAAGAAAAAGTCCTGCATTAAAAAGCGTACTTGAGAGTGGGGTAGAAATAGTATCAGCAACAGAGTTCTTACGCGTGGTTGCAACGGTTATTAAACAGTCATGTCTTATAATGTAAAATGTAAAATATTTCCCTACAAAATGCAATGGGGTAAAAACATAATGTAGAAAGAATGAGGAGCATATCCCAGTAAAGTATCTCAAAACTGTTTTGGGCACATTGTTTGCATAAATTTTACTTTCCACCTTCGATTACTACATGAATTCAGTTGTACTGTCCCTTTTTTTTTTTTTTACTGCATTACCAGCAACTCTGCCAAACAGCCAAAAGTCTTGTAATACAGATGATGAGAAGTAAACAGAAAGGTCAAGAAGAAATTGTTCTTGAATATATTCAGCACGTTTAACATTTTAATTGTAAATTGTAGTCTTGAGGGTGTCATTTATTGCTATGGTGTATTTGTATTATTTCTTTATTTTTTAATACAAAACACATTTATATGTAAATTATGTCTAAATAACATTTCCAAATTAATTATGTTGCGCCGTGATAGGTGCTAGGGTTTGGGGTGTAATCCTTAATTTAAAACAAAGACAGCAAAAACATTAGCCTCATTCCTTTATTTAATTCCTTTATTTATTAACTTATTGTTTTTTGGGGGGAGGAAAATGACTAAATGTCAAGTTTGCTTTGATTTGAATGGTTCATTATGTTTCAGAACATAACAGAGAGCAAATCATTTCATGTTCTCCCCAGCATGCTTGCAGGAGATATGAATGTGTGAGCTCCAGGGTGTCGTTTGTGCACGTCCGGATATGCCGTCACAAAATCAACAAACATTTTCTATTCATTTTTCAATAAGAAGGAACACTAAGATAAAAGTGGTTAAATGTGCTTTTTCTTGTACAGTACTCTGCTAATAATAATGTCATTTTTCATTTCCTGTTTGTCAAAACCCAATAAAATCACCACCGCAGGCACAGCATGAATACACATCAACACACATTAATTTACCACAATGATTAACAATGACAAACCACAAAGGGATATTACTTTGAACTGTTCATCATTTGCACTGTTGTTATAATTATGACATATAGTCTGTACTTACTCCGGGGAAAGGAGTCTAATCAACCTAATGTATAATAGTGTAATTAAATCAACCTGCCCAGGGCTCGTATTGACTCGCTAATATGGCCGATACAATATGACTGTTATGACCTGCTGCTCTCAGACATCCATCCATACATGTTAGCTGAGCAATAATTGCCTCGGCTGAATTAGACTGTAATGTATGGAGCGGCCTGATAATGATGAAGCGGTGGTTGGAGAGGAGTTTTTATATGCACACATGTACGCATGTTGTCAGACATTCAGTAATTAAATGGATCAGGGCGGGGGAAACACTGAAAATGCATCACCTGTATTTAACATCAGAAAAGAAGACAGTAATTACTGCACTCGTGCACGCACAGTGTGTAATTTCAACCACAGATCTCAATGTACGGCGATGCTGAAAAACTCATAATCCTTTTAGCGGCTTATTAAATGCACGCATACTGAAGGTGTGCTGGGAAAAAAAAAGACTGCAGAGGGAGTGACAATGTTGTTTGCCTCCTGGGAAAATATTGAAAATTAGTATTTTTATATGTTTTGAGAGTGTTTCCATTGCACTTAAATATGCGTAGATTACAGTGTTGTTGCAAACAGTTAGCGTAGGTAGCTGAATGTTACAGTCAAGACCCGAGAGAGACCTTAAATTACACATGTGCTTTGCTTGGCTGCGACTGGTGACTTTTGCTGTAGCCGGTCATTAAGGCGAAGCAACACTGAGGCTCTTATTTCAGACACAAACAGACTGTATGCTGTTACGGATATTTGCGGGACGAGACAATAGTCCTTATTCTGTGCATCTGTAACTGGATGTGGGGATGATTGTGCAGCCGTGAGTCCAGCAGCTGCTCTGTCGCCTCGTGTGGCAAGAACAGATACCAGTGTGAAGAGAAAAGGTTCTGTTTTACAAAAGAAGCTCATGGGCTAGAATATCACGTGATCATTGTTTTTATCATAACGATTTATGTTGAGTCAACTTTACAGAAATGCGTGAAGTTGCAGATGTCAGATTTCCCGCACTCACAGAAGCTGTCCAATGTTGTTGTGTTTTTATTATAACAGGCACGTTTGGAATTTTGCACAGTCAAGTCATTGTATTTACTCTACTTGGAGGAAAAGCTGATTGAATAAGGATTTGGTTTAATTTTGCGTGGCTAATTTTGAAGCTATTACATAAAAATCCATCTTTTCCTCCCTTTTTAAAAACAATCATATTTACAGCAACAGCCACGTTTGTCCAATCAGGATCCACCCCTGCCATGACTTGATCATTACATTAAATTATCATATCATTTCCCTGTAAAATAAAATAAAGACGTGTAAAGTAGAATCAAGGTTCACCATACTCCTCCTGACCCACAGCTGATACCAAGTTGTTATAGGAGTCATAGGACCTTTAACATGTAGGCCAAAGGACAGCAAATCTACCTCCTTGTGCTTAAAGAACACACACACTCACACAAACACACTCACACAGACAAGGCAATGATCCTCAGCTGGGATGATACTTCTGAGGAGCGTGCCCTCGCTCTTGTTTTACACAATAGCCTCTCACAACTGTACAAGAGCCCCTCTGTGTGGCGAACGGTGCACTCTTCTCCCTCATCACTGAGAGAATGAGCATGTCTGAGTGTTGCAGGAGAGTAGAGAAAAAAATGCTCATCTCTGATGGACAGAAAACCAAAGTGACAAAAAGAAGAGAAGCTGCGAGGGGGAAAGGAGAGCGAATAGAGGCAGACCTCCTCCTCCTACTCCTTTTTCTCTCTCTCGCCTTCAACATGAGTGCAGGCTGACATACAGTACAGTGCAGCGCTTATTCATGTATTCAAAAGCTAATCCCCCCCCAATGATTTAATCTGTAACATGATTAACCGTGGAGCAATTTAGAAATAATCTGTTAGCATTCAGTAATAACACTACAGTCTTAATCATTATGGGAAAGAAAGTGTGTGTTGGGGGTTGCATTCTTGGGCCTTGCTGCAACCGTGACGTCACTTTTCCTTCTGTTTTTCAGGCAGCATTAGAGCTATACGAGGCTGGACCTTTAGAGAGGCTGCAGCCGAGGTCAAGTGTCAAACTGCAATTGATGTCACAACGCTCACATGGCTATGGCTGATGCACGATTAGGTAGATATGTACATTTAGATAATGTGCTTGTCCCCTAATCTATTAGGAGCCGCTCTGCTCTTCGCCCTAGGACCCTAATGCACTCCAATGTATTTATGGTCAATAATTAAAAGGGAAAAGCATGCATTAAAACCAGTCTCTACTTAACAGATCTTAACTAATGAGATTAGGATAATGAATAGGCCACTTTACCAGCTTGGCCCGGTACAGTGGCCATTTCGCTGACAGCTGCTGAATATGACAAGGTTAGCATCATAAGCCTTTTCTTGCAGAGGGGGTTTAGGGCATGGATTAATGCCCCAGGAACAGTGAAAAGAGGCCAGCCTATTTGTATAAATGCAATAATCCAGGAGGCGGAGGGGAGAAAAACACACACACTGGACCTTGACTCATTTGTTTTTGGATTTCATAATTCTATGAAAAATGAGTGGCATTTTGTTTTGCAAACAGAATCATCTGGAAAGCACTCGTGCCTTATAAAGTCACAGTGGAAAGCTTGATTTATGATCAGCAGGCCACAAAACAGACTTTAAAAAAAAAAAAAAAAAAAAAAATGCAATGGAGATAAAATGTGACAACAGGACAGCCGCGGAGCTGAAAGTCAGGACACGCTCTGCTCTCCTAGTGGTCCATCGCATTTCTGAGGTTCTTGGCTGCAGTGGGTCTTGAAGAGAGGAAACGAATGAAAGAAAAAAAAAAAACCCAGAGTCATAAATATGATCCGACTTCATCACCACCTATTTCCCCCCCTCTTTTTTTTTCCCCCCTACAGCTTTTTCTGCCACAGCCAAAGTGCCTGCCGAGCGCACACAACATCAGCTGTGAATGATTCAGTAACACCAAAGGTTAATTTTCAATTTGCACAGTGAAGGGTTACCATTACATTTTGACCTGCAAATTGTATCTCCCCTTTAATACCCTATCATTTCATTTTGGGGTCCCTTTGTAGTTTGAACCGGGGCTGGCTATATTTGGTCGTGGCCATCTGTTTATTATTTAGCTGGTGCTTGGATGTGCAGCCTGACTGCATTAGGGAGTGAGAGGGGTAGCAGGAGAACGGCACTACCTGGCCCTGGTAGGGTCTTTACCGGTCTCTCCGGACCCATTAAAATCCTGTTAACTTTGATAATCCCTGGCAAGAACTTGGCCTCTGTGGACCACTGAACAGGAGAGGAATACTTTAAAGTGCCACTGTTTAAGAGGTCATAACGTCTTGTAAAAGCTGTGTGTGGTGGCTGCTGAGGGTCTCCGAGAGAAGAGACAAAGGGCAAGCTGTCGAGCCCCAGATATGATTTAATGTAGTTTTTTCCAGATGGAAGATTCTGCTCTCTAGCTGAGGGTTGGTTGTAAGTCAGTTGCGATTTAAACCATCTCGCATTTCTTTCGTTCATCCTCACTTTTGTATCTTCACTTTCACATGGTCTTTTAGCAAAAGCACCGTGCTGTCCCCCCCGTTCAGAACTTTGCTCTGCTATCTTCTGATGGCATCTACAGTGGAGCCATTTTTCTACGAGCTCAATGAGGGCAACTTCAAAATGGGAGGATTTATTATGGGGAGAACTTGTGCAACAAATCTTGGCAATCATTGCATTGCAATAATAGAAAATGTAGTGACTCAACAGCAGAAATGAATTGTTACTCACACCAGCTCCATCCCTTTTAAACACTTCCATCCTTAAATAAAAATATAAGTATATATACTGTTACAGCAACAGCAGAGTAAGAATACAGTGAAAAGAAGTAAAGATCTGTCTAGAAACAGAAAACAGCATACTGTGGGTACAATTTCATGATTCAAACTGAAATCCATTGCACTACTTGATACTGGAAAAAATAATCACATTATTACAAGGGACTACTAAGTATTGCAGACTACCCAACACTCATAGCGGCACAAGCTGTCCGAGTGCCGCTGACTTGCCTGAGCTCTGTGGTTGGACCTAACTGAACAGCGATGGCTCATATCTCTGCATAGAACTTGAGCTATAAACTCAGAACACACATACTTGGGACGAGGGTTATCAGCCATTATCTGTCTTCATTTAAGCACAATAGTGTCTTGCTGTATTTGAATTATGGCAAATTTAAAGTGCCTCTTCTTTTTTTCTCTTCATTTTCCTGCTAAACGTTTGTCCTTTGACGGTTCCCATTAGATAAAACTAACCTACTAATTGTTGGGACAAATGACAACATATTGGAGAGCATTTAAGAAAATATGGCATTAGGAGTCATAGGGAAGCAAGACTGCAGCACTGGTTGCTTGTTTAAAGGCTTAAGATGATATAATGCTGGGGAGTTGTAGGGTTTGAAGGTTAAAACGTAAGTTTAGGGAGAGATGGAACCAATAAGAGGTGCTATTTGTACCAAGAAAAGAACAAAGGCCAGCGTCCTCTCACATATGGTTGACTTGTTTATGATTATTATTGCTTACAGCCAGTCTATTCCCACCTGCTCCTGTCTGTCCATGTCTTGAATCGTGCCACATCTACAAAGACCTACTAAATGTTTCTAAACACACTTTTGGTGAGGAAGAAGTTGAACATGGTGTCTAAGTTTGACACGGCAGACTACTCCTTTTCCACGTCTTCTACCTGCAGGTAACATTTGTTTCTTTTAACCACAACCATGATTCCTGACCTGGATCAACTAGTTGTATTTAGAGAAAAACATCCCTCATCTACAACTCCCAGGCTTATATTTAGCCAACCCAAGGACTACAAACTTTAACAATTAAATAGGACTATAGGCTCTAAAAGGTGTTTTAAGACAGTCTATAGTAAATGTAGGTGGTTTTGGAAGACATTTTAAATGGAAGAACTTAGTTAATTCAGGTACTACATCAGAAAACACTTTTTAGGATAACTTTGGAAAGCAGCGACAAATTATTTGCTTTTTTTGGTAGGTATGATGACTCATTTTCGAAATGACGATACCAGAGGAAAATGACTCGCAATACCTTCCCTGTAGAGTCAGTACGAATGGCAATTGGCAATGTGGCATCATTTGGAATGGTATCTAAATTACTAAATTTCTCAGTGAGAGTACGTCAGGTTGGTTAAGCAGGGCAACCGGAGCAAGCGTCTGTGTGAAAGCTGAAGCTGGCCCTAACAGGTGTTGTGAGGGCTCCAGCATTAACACCAACACCTGGCCTGAAACCCCAGAGACCACATGCTGCACAACACTATTAGTCAGCTATGTGGATCACAGATAGAGAGAGCTAAAACTGGCTGCTGCCACTTCACAGAGAGTGAGAGACCCATAAAAGAATAGCTCTCTCTTTCTTTCCCCCCCCCTCACTTTTTTTTTTCTTTTTTGCTCTTCTGATAACATTTTATCACTCGCTTTCAAAGTCTTAAGGGGGGACATTTCAAAGCGAGCCAGGCATTTTGAGACAGGAACAACTTTGCGAGAGTAATTTCTCCTCTCTGTGTATGAAAATTTAAATTCCTCCCCACTCAATGGGAAGCAGAGGTTGTAACGAGCCAGAAACCACCAGCATGTGCAGAAAAATTCCAGACTCCCTTCTGGTGGCGATTACCAAGCTGGGGCAAAGGGAAGGGGGGTATAATGAGCGCCGGAGTGGCACTGCCCTCTATCTAGAGAGAGCCTCAATGGCCTGCAGTCAAAACTATCAGCGCCCTTTCATGATCATCTACTGTACAGCAGCACTGATATTACAATGGGCAGAACAGGGATGCTTCATCTTTTTTCTTTTTTAAGTAAGTGGGAGAATGTGCTCTATCCACAGAGAGAGCCATTTAACATTCCTGTGCAAATTGGCATCTGAAAAGAAAAAATACCCTTCTTTTTCCACAACATGTGTTGACTCCTTTGATGCCTAAAGTGGGCTTAGACTCTGATTTGTATCAAAACATTTAAAGACGTTTAACGTAAAACATAGATTTTGGTTTCTAATCTTTCCAGTGTGTAACTTCTGTATGTCAAAAACGAGGAGAAAAGGCTCCGTTTTGTCAGTACAAACTCAAAAGTATGGCTTAATTAAAGAGGGCTCTAGGGTCAAGACAATAATGGCTTATGTCATTGACGACAATTCGCTCGTTTCAAATACATCGACGAAAAGACATGATTAGTTGAACCTGACTAAGCAGTTGTCTCAAGGCTTTATTGGCAGGGCCCAGTCTCCGATTTCTCATTTTGGAACCACAACAATGCAGTTTTTGTCCCGTCACAGCTCATCCTTTATTTTGATGGATGCATTTTCAACTTCAGGGCTTAGCATTGCAATGTTTGCATCTTTTAAGACTGCCATCAGACAGAGAGGGAGACATGGTTTAAAACAATATCTTGCAATTTTGCCTTTATTTCTGTCTTTTTTCCATTTTGCTCTTCACGTAATGGCATAACGCTAGACTACCCAGTCTCCAAAGTGAAAAATGATGCATTGATTAGACTGCTCAGTCATTAAAGGGCATATCCAACCACCGGGCAATGACCATATGGGGTGAAAGGTCACCAAAGGGCCCTGTTCATAGCAAGGCCTTATTCCAAGAGGGCACAGAAACTCCCTTTATGAGCCTTCATTACATTAAAGGTTAACCTCTGCCTTTTTTCTTTTTTTTTCTTCTATCACCAGGGGGAACAGGCACCTTTTGTTCAGCACGGAGAAACAGTGTTTAACGGAGCAACAGGAAGAAGGTGTGAAACGAGAAGATGTCGGGGAGATAGAGGGATGGGATGAGACAAGAGATGAGGGAAGGATGAGGAAAAGGGAGAGGATGAGAGAATGAAGCCAATATGCGGAGGAAGATTTCCTGAGTGTCACTGCAGCCCCGATTCCTCCCCACTCCTTCTCCTAGAAAATTAAATATTGATCAATCTCACAGGCCTACTAACAATGAAGGAGATAAAGAAGAGTATTAAAGGAAATAAATAAATATACACTTGTATCACCTGTCCAAGCTGTGGCGAGGAGGAGGAGGGGGGTGGAGGAGGAGGTGCAGCAGGGGTGGAGGGGGAGGTGGGTGGGTGTGTGCTCGGTGATTTCCAAGACTGGAGAATGCAGGTCCATCCATCAGCCACACCCTGAACATGGGAAAGGTTTGGCTGGGGAGGTCTACGCGCCGGCGGACGACGAGGACGGGGTTCTTCTTTATCGCGCCTCCTCCCTGACAGTGAGCAAACAAGCCCTCATCTCTGATGGGCTTTATCGGTTAAAGCTTCTGAGGCTGCGCAGCCTTTTAAATAATTAACAAGAAGAACATTTCTATAGGTCTCCTGATGAGGGATCTGCATGCAGAGCTGTCCTTTTATTTATTTTTTTCTCCTCCCAGGAACAGGGGCTTAAACAACAAGCGATAATAAGTGCGCAGTGTTCATTCGGGCTGTACATTACGTCATAGGTGGAAGTAACTAATGTAGTTACTCAGTTTCAGTCACCGCTTCTCCTCCAAAACATAAATAAAATAAATAAACCATTTGAATTATAGAATTAGTAAAACCACAACCAGGAGTAAAGTTTTCACCGCTTCGAAACAGCAGAAAGAAAAACTGAACGCTAAAATGTGCTTTGAGTGACGCTTTACTTCCCTGTGTGGCATTTATTAGCAGTATATAAACACATACATAGCCTGTTTTGTAAATTCTGTCTTAGGTCCAAACAAAAAATCATCTCAGCTTACATCTTTTGAGTCTCTTTATCCACTTGGAGTGCGCTTGTGTTTCCAGTTGAAGCTACTACATTATGTTCCTTAGCTTAAAAAAACAAGAAAAAAAAGATGAAAAACAATCCAAATCATGTAGAAGATTAACTCTGATCTGAAAAAAACTGTTAAAGTTTTCAGTCTCAATTGAAACCTTTCTTTATTTTTCACCTTTAAGTGCCTTTCCCTTCCAATATACCGCTCCAGATTTTTTACACCAAGTCAAAAGTTGGACTTAACCAAGATTACAGGCTTTACTCTCCTCTATTGATTGTCAGTGTATTTAATAAGATAAACATCACCAATCATCACAAACTGGGTGCTCCCTGTAAGGATTTTTAAACCCGGTTTATATGGCAGTGTCACTGGAAGCTCTTATGGCTGTGACTGATCTAAACAAAAGCCCATTTCGCCTCGCTGAATAATGAACTGTTTGCATTTAAGCCCCCCCCCTCCACCTCCAATGCCACGTCAACAATCCTCCCAACAGCTATGGGATGCAGGTCCTTAAACAAATTATGACAGGGGATCTTCCTCGCAGATCGACCTTTGCTGACCTCTTCTATTGCTGATATTTATTACTGTCCTTTCTGCAGATAACACTGTGACTATACGCTGTGTGTGTGTGTGTGTGTGTGAGGGGGGGGTTAGTAAATTCTGGAGTGGAAGCAGCCAGGCAGCTGGTCATAAACGCCAGCACTATAGGATTTCCACATAAAGAAAAGAAGTGCAACAGCCTCTCTCGCCTCCCCCCCCCCACCTTCTTCAGTACTCCCCACCCCCGCCCCTTACTGCCGCTCCACTCATGATCCGGAGAGATGTTATCGCTCCATTTAAGAAAGGAACAAACAAGATTATACTGTAAGTTATCCTCGATTATGGCCACAAATCTGGTGCTGGAGCGAGGGAGGCTAGGGGAGGACGGGGCGGGAGGAGGGGGGAGAGTGAAAGATGATAAAGTAAACTGAGTTGCTTTTCTTTTTCCTCTCAGTCCATCTCCCTTTATCCACCACACAAACAGATTTATGGGATAAAGAAGAAGAGGCTTTTGTGGACAGTATATCTTTCAAAAACAGTCAGGCCTTCCGAGAGGACAAGAAAAAAAAAAATGTGACAATGACATATGTCTTCAACAGCTTGCGCCTTTCTGTGTGTGTGTGTGCACGACTGTGTCTGACTATGACATAATCCTTCACGCGGAGTCAACACTGTGGCGAGCGTTTCTTAAATACGCACAAACTGACTGAAAGGAAAGAAATAATGAATAAAAACGTCAACCTCTCAGATTGTAAATTGAAAGGCCGCTGCAGAGGCGCCCGGTCGGTCGAGCTGCTCTCACATCTCGGGGCGACACGCGCCTTACATCTGCGCCGCCCGGCTTCTGACTGCAGCTCATCACGAAAACGACAGAGCAGAAAAAAAAAGCGACACCTAGAAGTCTATTCATGTCATACAGTAGAGCGAGGGGGCTTCCCCCCCTCGTCTCCTCTACAGCTACAACCATCAATTTAGCTCTGTGGTGGCCAGTCAAGCCCCTCTCTGTCCCAGCTGTGTTTGACACTATTTATCTGCTCTAGTGAAGCAGATCATTTTTGATTATTAACCTCCCACACCCTCACCCCCCCACCCAAAAAAAAAGAAAGACTGCCCCCCCCCGAAAAAGGTTAAGACGCAAAATGACAACCTCACACCACCCGGGCAATCAAACACTTGACTGTTACAGCTGCAGAGCTACTCCATCAAATCTTTCTTTCAAAGCACATTCTCCAAGTCTTTCTTTCTCACTCCATCCCTCAATACGTTTTCACCCGAGCCTTTTCAACCCACCCCCTTCATTTATTTATTTATTTTTCCATCTGACTCCCTCTCCATCTCCATTGCTTTCTTGCTATCTTTTCATCTGTCTTTCAATCTAATCTTTGTCTTCCTCTCTCTCTCTCTCTCACTGCCCCCCTCCCTCGCCACCCCCTGTCTTCCATCTCTTGCTCGGCTCTCTCGGTCCATGTGTGCACCCTGCCCATTAAATTACAGTCCTCTCTAATAAAAGGTTGAACTTTCTTTACCCACTCATGTGGATGAAGAGTCTGCCAGTTTCCTGCTGTTCCAAATTCCTGCCTCAGAATATTGAACACACACAGTAAGACAGCGAAGACCCCGCTACGCCTCCTCATCGTTAACATTAATCTTTCTCACTTAAAGTGTCGCTAACGCAAAATGCACAAACGCGCGCATCCAAACTGATGATGCATTTGTCAGCCCCCTTTTTTTTTTTTACCCCATTGTTTCAAACCTGCCTCCCTGACATCTTCATTCTATACACACCGGTGCCATTACGCCTGCCCATCCAATAAATTAAACCCATTTACTCTTCTGAATTATGTTATGTTTATTGATGCTCGTATAATTTAATTTCACACAAATTCCATTAAAGATTATGCTCTCTGTCACAGAGCGGCGCTTCCAGGAGAGGGGGAATCTAATCGGGTTATAATGGATCTGAGACATGCATTACAGTTGGGACACACAATGCACGCGGCACACACCCACGCACACAATTGTCATCTTAATAATGCAGAGTCAAGCAAACAGATCAATGGTTGCTGCGATGATGCTGTCAAACTGCACTAAGTGACAGGAAGCTCTCAGAGCTCGCTATCAAAAGGAAGTCATCTCTGGGGGATCGTACTGTCCTCCAGCCCTGCAGGGAATAAAATATGTCACCTCAGTTGTAAAGCTGTATCAATAATGGCTCATAAACTCTTAACCCTGGACATCACACACTCTGTTTAAGCCCC
The DNA here is from genome assembly GCF_000690725.1 of Stegastes partitus. NCBI lineage: Eukaryota > Metazoa > Chordata > Actinopteri > Pomacentridae > Stegastes > Stegastes partitus. Next base: position 112,094 of record NW_007578978.1, read on the forward strand.
GGAAAACTAGCTTCAAATAATAAAGACTGCCTAATATTTGCACAAAATGTTATTACAGTTACCCATTCTGTCCAGAAGGGAATTTGGTCTCAATGAAATCCTGTTTAATAAGCTACTAGAATATGACTGAAAAGGATTACTTCCTTAAACACGAATCAAATGGCTCCTTTGGGATATGCAAAAATTGTCTTACATCACATTTGTTACTGTCTAGTCCAGCTGTGCTGTTATATATTTTATTGCACATAAGTGTAGTATAAAATCCTGAGACCCAGGGGGAAACATGATACGATGATAAGAACACTATTACTTAACAGATTGGTCTTCTGATATAAAAGTAGCACCTGCATCAGTGCAAATATTCAAATCAAAGCATGTTACTTTAAAAAATATCAATTTTGTCTTTTATTTCAAGGCTGGTTTCCAACAACAACAAAAATCTTTAAAAAAAAAAAAAAAAAAAAAAAAAACTTTTAAAAATAAGTGGATGTAGCCACAGTGACATCACCCATTGATTTGTGGACCATCAGTTTATAGCCTCGAGTTAATTTTGATCATCACCATGTTGTTTTTTGAGGCAGAGGTGACCATATTTGGACACATGGCTGGATCTAACTAAAAACACCAAGATGGTATACATGTCATACTGTAGCAACTTGAGGTAGCCACATCTTGAAGCACACATTTATTATAATTTACTTGAATGGCACCATCTATCCATCCATCCATCCATCATCTATACACCGCTTGATCCTCACTGGGGTCACGGGGGCGCTGGAGCCTATCCCAGCTGACTTAGGGTGAAGGCAGGAGACACCCTGGACAGGTCACCAGTCTATCACAGGGCCACACTTAGAGACAGACAACCAAGCACACTCACATTCACACCTACAGACAATTTAGAATCACCAATTAACCTCAACATGTTTTTGGATTTGTGGGAGGAAGCCGGAGAACCCGGAGAGAACCCACGCTGCACGGAGAGAACATGCAAACTCCACGCAGAAAAATCCCCACCGGGACGTGAACTGGCGACCTTCTTGCTGCGAGGCAACAGTGCTAAACAACTGCGCCACCTTGCAGCCCTGAATGTCACCATAATTACCTAAATGAACACCTTGCTGTAATGAGGAAGACTTTGAACTGGCAATCGAGACCATAAACTTACAAGGAAAACATTTACTAAGGTAATAAATCAAATCATTTTTAATTGACTTTTATATAATCAGTCTTCATTTTAGAGCCAGAGCAGTCACCTCCTGCTGGCCTTCAGTAAGAATGCAGGCCCTTCCAAAATGGCTTTCTTTCAAGCTGTGGCTGTTTTCTCTTGGTCTTACACTGTGTAGACTGCCTGTTCATTTCACTGGCAGCTTTAAATAATATATACGCAACACTGACAAATCTGAAATGTACCCAAAAGTACACAAGCATTGAGGCATTACTGGTGAAAACCTCAGGTAATAGTAAAGGAGAAGAGAGGAAAAACTGTGTAAGACTGGAGGTTATGACATGCAAGACACATCTCTGGCTTTAATCAAATCAGGGACATTGCAGTTAAATGGCATGCCCTGAAATTATTCAGCTACTGAGGCTCTCTATGATATACTTATTGAAAAAAGGCAATAGAAAGAGAGAGGTGTAGAAATGCTCGTGTTAATATTCACCTAAAGCAATTCAGATTGCAAGTATCCACAATAGTCAACTGAAAGTAGGAGTGTAGCCAAAGCATTGCTTTTGCCTGACAATCTAGTGGTCAGGAGTGGAAGGAATAAGGCAAAACCTTGCAAAAGAGGAGCTTCGAACGCATTGTTTCTACGTGGCTATGAATGCGAGTCAGTCAGAAATCCATTCATTCCTGTGAGAACCTACTTGATCTCTGATGGGAATGTGAAAAGCGTCCTTCCATTTTGTTCCAGTCTGGAATTTGCTTTCAAGATTTAAAAAAACAAACAAAAAACTTGTGCACTAGATTTTGGAGAGACTACACTGTGTGCCAGTAGGTTGGAGAAAAAAAAAGCTAACAAATGGTTGTACTGCTTGACTACAATGACAATCAAATTGTAGACATTTCTTATCACAAGTAAATCAGTTTAGCTAGTTTACACCCGGTAACTGTGTAACATGTGCAATGAAAGAATTCATAGCAGTTTGTACACCTTTAAATAAAATATATAAAAAAAATAGATACACACCTGGCAGATGGGCCTCCTTATTTTTTTCTCACCATGTATTATTGTTCCTGCTTTTGATGCAGTTATGTTCCATGTGCACATTCTATACAACTGGATGTTAAACAATGGATGAAATTAGCCTCTCCCATGTCTGAGGTAAATTCATTTTCATGTGTTAACACCAGGGGGTGTGACAAAGTGGGTGACAACTCTCATTTTTCTTCATCACTTGACACTTTCATTCTACACATTACACAGTACTGTTTTCCTGATGTGTATTTTGCTTGAATTTAACCATTTTAGTGTAACATTGCAGCACATACCTGGCCTTGTTTGTGTTGATAATATGTTACAGTTTACATCCATCATATGAGCAATAAAAGTAAAACACAACCATTAATTACTTTCATCCTGTATTAAGTTGCAGGTCAAATGCAGTTTAATTGTTTGCTTCTTTGTTCATTCTTACCTTTCTTTGCTGTTGTGACTCACCATGCAGGACTAGTGTAAGGGGGACGCCACCCAGCACTTCCTGAATTTATGGTGTTGGTGATGTCAGTGACATCACTGGGCCAGACCAAGTGGAGGGTTTCTCTTTTTTGAAGAATTTTTCTTTTGCATTAAAAGCCATTTTTCAGTGGTGGCTTCAAATAATGAGCTCCAAAGAAGACATGTAGAAATGCCAACAAGTTTGTAGTGTGTACATTGACATTATTTGCAGCTTTGTTTGCATCAGCGTTATAGAGCAGGTCACCGTGCTGCTGATGGTAGGGCTGAAGTGATGAAGGTGGGAAATGAGCACCATATATAAGGAGGGGAGATGTTGCTCCTTCAAGAGAGAGTGAGAGAGGTGAGTCTATGTTGTCAGAATGTGCTTCTTTTTTTTTGAGTAGCTGTGGATTGTTTTGGAATAATGTTTCCTTGTAAATTATTTTCTTATTGTGTTCTGTCACTTTAGGCCTCACATGAATGGACAAGAAGAAAAATCTTCACCTCCTTTGCACACAAGAAGTCTGCTGATTCTGCCTGCCTACCACCTTCCTTGACCTTTTGGCAACACTACTCTACAGAGGGTATCATTTATATACGATGCCAAATTACAGACACCTCATAAAGCTGCGTAGAAATATGGCATTAAAATCCCCACTTACTATTGCATTGTGGAAGCAGCACGGCCTTATTGTGACAACTGACTAAAAATTGGCTACAGACAGTATCGAGATTGCAGTTCTACTTTACACCAGAAGGGGTGTATTTTCTCAATAGCACAACCCCAAAACAGGATTTAAACCAACAAAGATCCAAAAAAAATAGGAAACTAACACCAGGAGAGAACAAACACAGAGAGTTACGCTCATAGGTAAATACACAAAAGAGGTTGGGGTAAAATAAATTAGGTGAAACTAATGTAAAACACGAGATAAATGACTGACGCAAAACAAGTGACCGAAGGGCTCAGTTTGGTATGTTACAGTTTTGTGTCTGGGTTTTTGCCATTGCAGAACAGTTTTGTGTCTTCAGTGGTTGCTATTTATAGAGAATTTCAAGGTTGGGTTTATTTAAATGAATCAGGAGAATGACATTCCATATGTGAGATGAATCATAATTTTGAATTTATGATTGTTTAAAAATGTTTCTTGAAGCTGCAGCTATTAATATTTTTCACACATGTTCTTTATCAACACTGTAAAAACAATTTATGTGTTACCTCTTTTATACAGTTGTCTATTGGATGATAAATCTGAAGTCCTTTCTCTGCTAGTTGTAGCCTAAAATGTGGGTTTCTCATCCCTTATTAGAGAACTCACCACTGATACCCATCATGCAACAATTAAAACTGTATAATAACTGCAATTAAGAGCCGGTTGACAATTCTGATGTCCTGGAGCTTCATGTCAGCTCCTCCTGAGTCACTGCCCCAAAACCATAATCTTCCACAACACTTCATGGTTTGCCTTCCTTTGTCACAACAGTAAGAGCTTTGTCACAGTCAAAAAAAGACACAAATAATGAGGATGGTATTATTTAGTGTCATTGAGTGGGAAATGATTGGAACTCCAGAGGTGGCTTCTACCAGTTGTTTTGTTCTAAATACTTACTTTATGGCAAAAAAAACCCCCAAAACACTAAAAAATCAAACATATATAGAATTTTATAGTTTGCTTAATTTGAAAAGTTACAGTACAGCACTACCATCAGTAAGTGCAGAGACTGTCTTTGTGTTGTTAGCTCCATTTTTCTCTTGCTCACACTTCCCTTGTAAAGTGACAGGCTTATTAAGAATAAGTTTATCCCACACCTCCCAATAAGCCATTTGTAAGGCTTGAGGTGGAGTTTATCAAGGGTCTGTAATAAGAGGCATGTAGCCCAGGTCCACTGTGGCTTTGTCTTCATTTACCTGCCTGTACATGTGTTGTATTCAGGATTAATTTGCCGCTTTGATGTATTAAAAAGAGCCAGAGGATTTCCAGTGGCGTGCTCCCCAAGGTGGACGCCTTTAAAAGGAGCTTTTTCTTCATTCCAGCACTTAGGTTTATTACAGATCCCCAGACTGTCCAATTTTAAAGAAATATGCCTCCAAAATAGCAGGATAATTGTTTTTACTTTTTTTCTGGTGAGTCCTGCGAAGGAAAATCAAACATGGCAACCAAACTAGATTTTATAAAACCTGAGCAGTGGTGGTGCATGATGGAGAGTGTAGAGTTTTGTGTGTTCTTTTCACGGCATTCAAGAGCGCATTATCTCACTCGGCTGACCCATTTCTACTCACGTCACTGTCTAACATCGCACGCTAGCATCTCAGATATTCCTGCCTGTGTAATCCCATCATGAAAATGATATTTGCAATTATTGCCTGTCATTATAACTGCAATAACAGACGCCGGGGATGACTAAACAAGCAGCAATCCAAACATTCACTTATCTGTGTACATCTCTCGCAAAAAAGTTTACACAATTTCAAAACAAAAACAAGGGCAGAAACATCCATAAACTGAATGTGATGACACATCAAACCGTACACCAAACAGAGCAGTTCTGTCATACACTTCCTGTTGTTTTATTTGTCCAGTTCTGTGTTTATAAGAAGCAGACACAAAGACGAGGGGGTTTCGCAGCAGCTCAGACAATATGTGGACACATCTGAACTAAAAGTGAGGATCGGCTGCTTCTCATGCTCGTTTTTTTCCCACCCAGAATTGTGTAATATTAAGTGACAAATCCATTAACAAGAATCCATGTTTTTAGAGCTTCATCCATCCTCATATTGGTCTCGCACCTTATACCTTCACCTTCATCCTCCCCTTTGGGCAGTAAAGCTGAAATCTTCCCACTTGCTAATGCAGTTCCATGTTCTTCACCTTACACAGGAGCTGCAAATTGTGCAAGACCTTAGGGTTGATTTCTGGTCTTTTAGTGCTTCTGTGGGACTATATATTCGCTACGCACATACTGTACAGGCTTTAGCTAGTGTATGGTCTCAGATATCAGATTTTTGCCTGCCATATGTCATTTAGAGGATTACATTTAAAAGACTTCCGAGAGAATCTCCCCAAAAAAACGAACAAACAAAAATCCATCCTCCCACCGTTAACATTATGTACGTGTGATGCTTAGTGCAGGCGTACGTTACATCTTAATGTATTATAATTTACTCTGATGATCCCACTTTTACTCACCCTGCTGTGTTAACATGTTGCATTCAGCTGTGGATTTCACACGTGGGTGTAGTGAGCAATAATGATGATGATAGTGCAGCAATAGTTTCTGACACCAGTACAAAATGCACATGTCTCACTGCAGTGCATATTCTGGTTTACCATAGTTCAAGTACAGTTTTGATTTCTCTATGTATGATTGATCTGTATGAGGTTGTGCTGTGATCCTGAGAGGATGGCACTGAGACGTTTACCATTGCTGTATCTACTTATTGTGGTTAAGCTGTGCCATAGTGTCTATTCTCCTTATGGACGAAAAAAGGTGGACATAGAGACCATGACGTCACTCATTATGATTTTAAAGCCTTGAGTTTGGAACATTTTTCCTCTGAAACTGCACTTAACAAGGAAGCAGTGGATCTGACTGAATAACTTAAAGACACTCTGCAAAGTGATATGGTAGCAACCCATCGATCACAGGTTAACCCTGCCATAGACCATATGCTGCTTTCACATCTTTTTAATCTTAATTAAACAAAAAACTTCGAAATGAATATAATGTTGCATCCAAAAAGTCTTGAAACTAACAATTGACACCATAAACCCAAAAGTAAAATGTTTTCTGAGGTAACAAATGAATGCGGAAGTAGGGTCCTTTTCTCATAAACTTCTATACAATCAGACCTTTTTTCTGTAACCAGAGGAGTCACCCCCTGCTGGCCATTGGAAAAATTGCAGATGTAAAGCATTTCCTCATTGGTTTCACTATTTAGACTCAGAGGCTTTCATGTAGTCTATGGTTAAACAGAATGAAAGGTAAGGGGACTTTTTTTTATTTTTTATTCAATCATATATTGTGCAGTACATTTTCCATCTTTGGAGGTGTGTCAGAAAAGTTCCAGGACTGGTGTCACAAAAGATGTTTCAAACCCAAACTACAAACTACGAGTTTTCCTCTTCAGACAATCAACCAGCGTCTACAAAGAGATCCTGCGGTGTTTGCTTCATTCAGTGCGCGAGAAGAGGTGAGAGTTGTGGCGGGACAAGTCATGGCTGCTTCACCACTGCTCAGAGGGCGGCTGTGGCTCAGGTGGTAGAGCGGTTGTCCTCTGATCATAAGGTTGGCGGTGTGATCCCCAGCCCCCCCAGTCGAAGTGTCCTTGGGCAAGACAGTGAACCCTAAGTTGCTCCCAATGGCAGGCACCACCTTGCATGGCAGCTCTGTCACCATTGGTGTATGAATGTGTGTGTGAATGAGAAACACACTGTAAAGCGCTTTGGATAAAAACGCTAAATAAGCCATTTACCATTTACCAATTACTCACAATGCCCTGAGCATCCGACAGTTCCTGGCTGAGAAGAACATGGCTGTGCTGGAGCAACCTCCCTACTCACCCCTCTTGGCTCCCTGTGATTTTTTTCCTCTTCCCCAAGCTCAAGGGGGTCATCAAGGGGACCCGTTTTAAAGACGTGGATGACATCAATATGGTTGTGACGATGGAGCTGTGGAGGATCCCAGAAGAATCCTTCCAGGAGTGCATGGCGGCATGGCAGAGAAGGCTGGGAAAGTGTGTTAGACTCCAGAGGGATTACTTCCACGGGTAAAACGTTTGGAGTTTGGACTTGAAATACATCTTTTGTGACACCAGTCCTGAAACTTTTCTGACATACCTCGTAGATTACTGTATGCTGCTAATCCAATGTGTGCCAATGTGCTAATGTGGTGTCAGGGATACATTCAGGCAATGCTTTCCCACAAAATTGACATTCCCATACAAGTAAGATGCTGTTTCAATTATGTTTTGACAATAACATGTGTTCTTGCAGAAGACACAAAGTCCACGTTATAAGGTTGGTGGTGACATAACTCAGGGTTGTGGGTTGCATCCCTTGTGGGACTGTTTTTATAAAAGACCCTTTCTGGTCATTGGTTAAATCCCAAATAACTCATCTCTGTGCATCAAAGTTATATATTTAGAAATTTCCTCCATGAAAACAATCCCTTCCTGTCTTAAAATGGCTTAGATCTAATGCTACACCTTAGCTTCAAGTTGAACATGCAGTTCTATGAATCCCCACCTCTCACTCTATGCAACCCTCCCAGCTGCTACAGCTCAAACACACCAGCTCAGCTATGACTCAAAATTTGTGTTGTTTTGTGAAATTCTGCAAGTTGTAGTTATCCAATAATATAGCCACATATGTTGGAACCAGAAACCGGAAAATATGTAATGAAAGAGATGTATTTTAATCCAAAACATGATGTTTTTCACATTCAAAACAAAGTCATTATGGTGCCTAACCTTTACCAAACTTCTAACACAGAAACATGTCTAACAAAGCATAACATTTCCCTAAACTGCACCATGCATTTTTGGTTCTTAAACCGAACTAAAAAGTGAATGAAACCGTCAGTAAACAATGAGAGCAAATGAAACTTGGGATGCAAACCCGGGTCTTCCGGGATAAAATCCAGTCTCTGGCTTTTTAAAAATGGCCACCTTTCCTACAACGTCACAAGCGGAAAATTAAGTTGTTTTTTTTTTTAAAGACTTTTATTGTTAACCTATAAAGCACGCTCTGGACTTGCACCTCAGTACATTTCTGATCTCCTTACCCCATATGTGCCCGGTCGTAGCCTGCGGTCCTCAGCCAAGGCTCTGCTCACCGTCCCACATTCGAGGCTGAGGACCAAAGGTGACCAGGCCTTTTCTGTAAGAGCCCCCACCCTCTGGAACAGTCTCCCTGAGGAGATCAGATCTGCAAGCACTTAATCCTCCTTTAAAACTCTTTTAAAAACACACTTTTACAGATGTGCTTTTACAGGAGTTGTTTTATGAGTGGACTTTTACTCCATTTGATGGCAGTATTAAGGGCA
>NW_007578978.1:121000-130933 GCF_000690725.1 Stegastes partitus
ACAGTGTCATTTTCTGGGGACAGGGTTGATGGATGCTGTTGCACTACTTGATCAACACAAAAGCTTCACAACCACACATTTGATTCAGAAAACAGAGCCATTACCATCATGCTACTGGGAAAAGTAGTTAAACTAGTAGGTCTATTGCTGCTACTTGTAGCAATGTTACTGCCTAACACTACATATTACAGTCTAAATGGTTCAGCACTCAAGAGAAGAAGCCTAATGACTGATTGAAATTCGTAGAGAGCTTTAGATTACAGCTGTACTTTGACACATTTTTAAAAAAACTGGTCCACTTCACTTGTACAATTTGTTTGGTGTATTGACCAAAACCACTACTACTGTAGGATAATAGTTGTTGACAATGCTTAAAGGCTCATCTGAGATTCCTTCAGTTCTTACTGTGTGGTCATAGCAATATGTTTTATGAACAAAAACAAGTGTTTTAGCCACTTGTTTGGTCCCTCTGGCAACATATAGTTGGCATATATCTGTAAGAGGTGGTAGCCTTATACAGAGCAAGTGGAGGTTGTTTTGTTGCATAAAGCCCTGGACCACGACAGCAAGTAAAACTTAGCACTCGAAAAACACTTTTCTTAGTATGGTGTCGAGGTTTAAAAAGTGCTAATATAATGTGAAATTTTAGATCTATGTCTATTTTTTAAAATATATGTCTATGATAGAAAACACACCTATAATAGTATATTTGCTAGCTGTACTAAGATTTACGGACAGTGTTTTGTTCTTTCCAAATCAGAAACCAAACCAGCATCCATTCATTTTGCAGTCTTAAAATATTGCTAAATTAAACCTTAATAGAAGTTTTATAAGCGTGTATTACATGGACCATTGCCTAGTTCAGTAACCTGCTAGAGAGATGATTAAAAAACTCACCAAATGAAACCATTTGTGCTGCCTTTTTTTTTTTTTTTTTTACCAAACACTGTACATAATCTTTCCAGCAGGTCATCTATAACTGGTACACATCTGCATTTAGGCACCAGGAGTTCATCTGTCACAGCAGGTCAGTGTCAATACGCCTGGCATGCTCTCAGTTAACAGATGTTACGTGTTGTCCTCTGTGCCCACGTGCCTTGCTTTATGTTTTACGCACTAGTGGATACAGATGCGCGTCGCTATGGTAACTTCATTCATCTGCAAATCTCACCGGAAATGTGTCTAAACTCCCCCCCCCACACCCCCCCAACCCCTCCTTATTTCTACCACCGCCACCATCCCAATCAAACCTAATTATACCATATTGCTTTTCTTGTTCAACAATAAGGAGGGTTGCTGGGGGTGGGTGAGAGGGAGAGATTTAATGTAATTATTGAGACACTTTCTCTGCTCGGCGTGGCAAGAGTGAGATGCGCAGTGATGGACGCTGCTTGTCAAAATGCCTATTGATGAAGCGCAAAAACCCAATTTGCAGTCATAAGGCAACTACCTTCCAATTATGTTAGTGCCAGAGCATTCCTCAAGCCCAGCAACTCCAATCCTTCTCTCTTTTCTGAGTGGCTAGACCATTGCCCTTGGCAGACAGGTACCAAATGGGCTGCTCTCTGCATGCTGCCTTTAATGTTTTATTGATTTGCTTAGCATACGCCCCGATTCAACTCACACACTCCAACACTATTGCCCTTTGTACTCGCAGCCTGACCTGCCCCACATGAAAATTACGTTATTGAAATATGTTAAATGTGTCACCCCCCTCTCCGCGAGAAAATATCTCACCTATTGATGGATCTTTCAGGGCCTCGCAGATTGGTAATATTAGATCCCCACCAGCTTAATGACTTCTATTACTACGATTCCATCACCCCCTCAGCCAATCAATCATATGAACTAGGTAACATATCAAAGCCATGAATAAAATCAAAAGGGGATTAGAAGATATATTTTCCAATTTTTATGTCAGATTCTAAAAGAGAAGTATGAAAAGCGAGCGAGATGGAGCGCTCAAGAGTTAATCTGCCCGCCGCGCAGAAAGAGAAATGGAACAAACATTTGAAAAGAGAGTTGTGAAATTAATGAACAAAGAAAATGTCAGCCGCGCAACAAAGAACATGTAACCACATTGAGTCTTCAATTTTCTCGTCCCACTTAATAAGAGAGCTCACAATCATCATTCATTTGACTACAGGGGATCCAATTACCTCGATCTGGAGATGGTATCGCTGAGCAACACAGCCGCACAAATATTTCTTTCTAAATCCCATTATAAGTAAGAACAATGATTAAATCTAACTTTTCTTTTGACCTGTGAGCCAGGAGGTGTGCGACGAGGCTGAGACTTTACACCCGTTAAGCGGAGAATGCTAGCATGCATGGGAAAACGCTGGTGTCTCTGTGTGTGTGTGTGTGTGTGTGTGCTTGTGTGCATCCAGGCTCACATGTTAATGATGAATATGTGTCTGCCATGTCCGCAGACTCCCCGAGCAGAGGAAGGGACCCTCAGATAGAATACACAACAGGGACAGAGACAGCTTATTCCCAGACAATGTCAATAGCTCAAGGGTAAAATCATTTGTCACCACGGCGAAATCCCTCTAAATGTATACATTTATTATTGTCGTGCTTTAATTGATCGCAGGGCGCCAAGAGAAATACCAAGGGTCTGTAATACTCGCCTATCTCATTTACAAATCACACTTTGCAAAGCTTCAAGGACATATGAAGCTCCTCTAAGACAAAGAGGGAAGAAATATCTGTTTTCTAACCCTCAATATAGTCAAGTTGCACATTTATTTGGGGTTTTTAAGCAGGAGGATGCAGAACAGAGGACATGGCTAGAAAGTTATGACAACATTTGTGCTGCTTTGTGTTTTGTTTTTTTTTTTTGAATTTTTTTTTGTCATTTTGAAATAATTTAGTTAAAATAAGCAGAGGATTTCTCTCATGCATTTTTTCAAAACTATATTTTTAGGTTATTTTCTTGTGACAATTTAGATGCTTAAAATTGATCTGATGCAGAATAGTGAAGGGAACTATTCATAGAAGATATATTTACTGCAGTTAGCCCTGATAACAGGGTTAAGAAAATATTATTTGTGCTGACTTCAGCAACTCTTAGTTAAAACTGTAGAACAGTTTCACTAAAAAGCTTTCAAGTGTAAAAGTTGGGATGTCAACAGAAGAAAAGATATAATAAAAGCTGATGGAAAACTGTTTTTTCAAATAGCTCTTGACTCCAGACATTTGCAGTTAATTGCTGTTAAATATTTTGTCCATGCAAAGTATTCATTATTTTTGCTTTAACTATGTTTTGGGAGAAAATTATTCCTCTAATAGCTTGATAACTAATCACGTGTTGTCACTTTTCATCCCAGGTTCTCACAATTATCAGGGTAACTTCCTGCCCTTCACAAGGCCTGATTGTAAGAAGAGTCCATCAATCCACCCAGCGCTGCAGGGGTTAACTGCTCTAATTTTATATTATCACACAACTGCACCGTTACTATATCTGTCCGCATAGGAAGCTATCAATTCTGAAAAGGCCGACTCTGCAGCCACCACAATACGTACACACATGCACATATCATGCAGCCTGTTCTGGCTGGGACCACCCAGGTACAAGGAGTAATTACTTCAACAACTTTGGGTTACATCAACATTCTCAACCCCCAGCAATACATCATCTTCATTGCTTGGTCTCGTACGGGCACCCCCAGCAAATATTATGTCATCCATTTTTCTGCATGTCCTGATTTATGGGGACCGTGTCCTTGCACCGGCAGTGGTCTGCCGCCAACCTGCCCGTGCATTTGGAGTCATTTCAGCTCACAGATTTGCAGCTTCCCCCCGCCCACCCCTTCTCCTCTTGCATTCCAAGAAATTATTGTCATATCTAAACATTGCTGCAATTATCTCTCCCATTTGGCTGCGCTGGTAATGTCTGTATAAAGCAATAATGTGTCTGACATGCAGTGCGTATGCCGACATCTGTTCACGAGCCACGCAGCATCCCCTCTGATATTCACTTCCTATTGTGATCATTTTCAATTGATTCTTTATGAGTCATTTCAAAGCTAATGGCTTGTGAGCGGCGCGTTGAAGAGAGGACCTTTGGGAGAAGGTACCCAGACTGACAGAGGGATCAGAGATGAGTCGCATACGCAGCGAGAGCAAGGGGGTGCAAGGCAGAACAAAGTGATCAACAATCTGCTGAAATTTGTGCATAAAAGACCACAATCACACAGCCCTCGTCCATGATTATATTCTAAAGTGCCAATTATGTCGCGTCAGAAAACTACAGCGAGAGGTTGACACTCTACAATAAAGCAAATAATTTCCAGTTGGAGGAACAGAAAAAAACGTTAATATGAGGGGTGGAAGATGGGGTGAGGAGGATCTCAGTTAAAGGAAGTAGCTAATAAGGTTTAATGGTGCGTGTCAGGAAGCCACAGTATGCAGGGGAAACACAGCTGGCTTCATTTTGTAAACTATTTGATATACACATCTATCCCGCTCACAATTATTAGCTGCTCTCAGGCCACTGGGGACAGTTTAGGAGCTCCAATCAGGGACATTTTCTCCCTGCTTTCCAGTTGCCAAGGAAAGGGCATCAGCGTATTACCAGCTGAGTCGTGCCCAGTGCTCTTATAGGCATAATGTGTAGGATCAGTGGCAAATATGAAGAAACATGAGGGTAGTTATGCATGCACATAAAATGAGATTAATATGTGAGGCAGCAGGTATCATGGGAAAGCCTTTGTTACGATACACAGTACAATGCAGACTGCTGAGGTTAGAAAACTACCTGTTGCAGTGAGATTTCACAATCTGGTTGTTTGCCGTCACCTCGACGGAACTCGATGACTGGAAGACAGCGAATGCTAGCTGGCTCCCTTCATTACTATTAACACAAAACAAACATAAGACTGAACTCATGAGAGCTGCTAATGACTCAACTGATGTTGAAAATCATTAGAAAAACTAAACTGGAAAAAGACATCACTGCAATTAAAACTTCATTTTCATTTTGATTAAGTCAACATATGTCAGCATGATTGAAAAAATGCATTCAGAGTATTAAAATCCAAAGTTGACAATGCAGAAGCATTATGTGTATTTTACAGTATTAGACTGATATTGTTGATGCATTTTTACTTCATATTTGGTTGAAATTGAGCTAAATTCTAACTATTTTTTTTTTTACGACTGCAACTAATGATCACTCTCAAAATAAATAAGTCTGCTGATTATTTTCTCGGATTATCTGTTGTTCAGTTTGTAAAAATTCAGAGTGGTGAATAGAGCACCACAACGATTATTCTTTTAAACCATCAGTACAAACCTAAAAAGTATGAACAACAAATGAAAACTACTGAAATATTAAAAGAAAAAAGAGAAAAATACAAACAGCAAAAGGTGAACACTGTAAAGTGTATTCAAAATCCCTGAGCAGCAATGAATCTCAAAAGATGGAGCAAACTCACTTTGAGGCCTGTGTTATAAGCATGATTTTCCAAAAATCCAAACTTTTTTAAAGAGGTGTAAAAGTTCAGGCGAACATTCACAACATCATGAAAGACATAAAATTGCGGGGAAAATTTTTAAAATAAATTTCAGTTTGACTTTAAGCGAAAAAATGTATGTATTTTTCTAAAAAAAAGGATGTTATATTCTCTAACAGCCCTGAAAAATGCATATAATCAAAATCAACAATTTACAGTTTGTTATTCATCAAATAGTCTTTATTATGACTGAACTAAAACATCATCAAAATTGTGTGATGAACCGTGAAGAGACTGACAGCTGAATAGACAAATGCATTGAATCTCTCGCCCTTTCCTTTGCAAAGCGACAAAATAATCATGTTTCGCACTGTTATTTTGTGATATAGATATTTTGTATGTATTGTGAACATATCAGAAGTCCTTGTTTGACAAAGTACACACCTTCAACCACTGAATCTTTGTGTTTTTAAAGGTTGAGTGTTCAACTTCTTCACAATAAGTTGAATAATTGTCACCGGCAGATTTAGTGACTGAAGCACCGGAGGATGAACCACTAGAGGGGACAAAGCTATACGCTCTGGCTGGGAGGATTTACACTGTACTGCAGCGAGGATAAGCCCATCATTAAATCATTATGATTGCAACCCTTGACTCCTGAGGTTTTTTTTCTCTTTTTTCTTTTCTTTCTTTTTCTTTTTTCTTCTCTACCCACCACAGCGTGTGAAAGAAGGAGTATCCTAAACTTCAAAAATTGGATGTTGTCTAACAAGCCTCTTGCATTTGATGGCCCTAATTTAAACTATTATGTTCTTGTGGTTTCCTGATCCTATTATAAATATTTGAAGGGAAGTATTTATCATTGAGATACTGTATATCAGCGCAGATGGATTTCCTGTGCAAGCAAAGGTCAGTGATTTAGATGCATAAACATGCAAACGGGAAACCCTCTGTGCCTTGACCTGAGAATCCTGGCAGTAATGACAAACAGGGGGATGTGGCAGCATTAGCGGGAAGGAACCGTGTTTGATATGCTCGGCCAGGATTCGACACAGGTACACTCTTTTCAACCGGTGTTGTTGGAGATTTGTGAAAAGGCACATCGTACTGCAATTAAGCCCTTGAATGTTGCCTTTTTCATGCCGTCTCTCTCTCTCTCTCTCTCCCACCAGCTACGAGGTGGCCTAAACAAGCGTTGCGGTGCTGTGGCTCACCACTGGTAACGCCAAGTGTTTATCTCACTGCGCAATGTGCAGGTGACAGTAATTATCAGCAGATGACAGCGGCAGTCCCCAATGTGGACCAGATGGTGATACAAGGGTCATGCATGTATAGCCACGGAGGGGGGGACGGGGGGCGAGGAGGAGGGTAGAAAAGATCAAGATAAAAGGTGGAAGAAGGAGAAAGTAAAGACACATTAGGTGCCAAAGTGGCCTGGATTCACGCTCCCTGTGTGGCAGGATAAAACCACAAAACAGAGGCTTCAATTTTGAAGCTGTGAAGAAAAAAAAACAACTACAGGTGATGCTCCATTCAGCGTGATGCAGATCGCACCGAGAGAGTTTGCTGTTGTAAAATTGCCAGCTTCCTGTTGAGGACATGTGCCCTGCATGCCACGTTAGCTCTCAAAGCCGGTGCGCACGCTGTGTAAACTTTATTCTGGGGGTAAATGCTCACATATACAAACACATATGCAAAGTGCTGTATGGCGACGGCGGCGGCGGCCACTCAGGCAGATACGTGATGGAAACCACACAAAGTGGCATTCATCAGTGTGGGGGAGTAAGGAACATTACCAGCTGCTGATATTATGCTGAAGTGACAGATAATAGGAACGGGGATTTCTGTGTGGAGTTTATATGTTTGCTTTTAGCTCTCCAGGGCTTCCTCCACCAACCGGATCAACTCTTAATTTCTATAAATATCAACTTAAGTGTTTGGTCTGTGTTTGCTGGCCTCGTGACAGAGCATCCCACTGAGCTGGGACATACTCACGCCAGTGGAGGACGGTTTACACAGATAGAGAACATACAGAAATGAGAACTTTATAAAAGAAATGGGAGCTTTGGTTTGTTGTTTTCATCACATGTCAACACTTGAAGTGAGTAATAGAACACAAGCTATAGTTTAACACATATTTTACTTTCAAACTCAGGAATCAAACACACCGACTCAGCTTCACTTGGAACCAACAGGTTTTTGACAACCGCAAAACTGTTCACACTTTACTTTGTGTCAGACAGTAAAAGTGGTCAGGAGGCACAGCAGGAGGCACTAATGATCAACATATAAGCTATTGTCATCTCACAGGTGAGAAAAACTTCTGTCGTATCCAGTGAAATAAATAGCTCTTGACTCCACAGCATGTCGTGCTGTAGAGTCAATAAGAGAACACCCAGCTGTTAATATTCTAATAGTGCTGCATAAAAAAGTGTGACTCTAACACCTGCATACCTGCCATCTTTGTGCATTGGAACTGTACACCGAATAAAAAATGTGATACTGCGACGCTTCTTTCCACGGGATTAGGTGTCTCGTTAAATGCCACTCGAAAACCCCCATTAGTTCATTTCCCTCTTGGTTAATTAACATCTGCTCCTGACCTTTCCAACGGATAAGTGCAACTTTATCTTGAAAGTCAAGGTTACAAAACTATGTATCAAAGCAGATTGATTACTGATCACCACACTGAAGGAGAGAGGCTTTGGCTAACTGCTCTGGCTGCAGTGACACAGGACGGCCAGAGGAATATGACGAAGAAAAAATAAAGATACGATAAAAGATTTTTAAAAAATAAACATTGTATTGACTTGGCAACCTGTGTGTACATGATGTATGGAGTAAAGTTTGTGTTCTTTTTTTTTTTTTTTTTTTAAATATTTGATCAGAATTTAAATACATTTTTGACGGAAATTTTTGTACAAAAATATTTTTAAAAGCTCCAAATTATTTAAGGGCCATGAACATTAATTTGAAATTTAACTATTTACTAAAAACAAGTCCTGACCATACCTAACTTAAAACCCTACAAGCGTTAAAAGGGTTTCAGATATCTATTAAGCTTGAATGCATTTAAATAATACATTTATGTCTGTATAAAAATCACAACATTGAATCCTAAATTACAAAATTAATTCAAAATCAGTGCTGCACACAAGCACATTTCACTCTAACTACCACATCTGAGTCCTTCTGCAGTACAGGCCACATTCTATAAGGGCATAATCGTCTAGGGAAATGGGCACATCATGAGGGAACACTGGTTGCACCCTTGGGTGCTCTTGGTCGTGTAGAATGGACTTGCACTGCTCTGTCATTATGTGGCCATTCTGAGGCAGAGCAGCACTCATCAGACCTAATGAACACCAGTACATTACATTACATCCTCCTTTATGCCGAACACTTAGAGATACAGTAGAAAATGTAAACTGAGAGGATTTCGCTGTTGTTCTGGACGGTGCACATGAAGTGACCAGCGCTCTGGCGTCTTTGTAACCCTGTTAGCTGCTTAAAGAGGCACTCTACTGATTTGACACACAGAGATCAGCTTACTTGCCACTAGACGTACCAGTGTCATAACGTCTTGTGTAGCTCTCTCAGGAGCTTTACTGTCAGCTCTGAGAGGTTCACTTGGATTAGACTTGAGACTTAAAACTTTTAACAATAACACTGTGTCATAAACAGAGGAGGGAGAGTTTGAACGAGTAGGAAAACCCTGGAATGTTACACATTATTCCAACATAGTTACCCCACAGTTGTCTTGTAGACACACATTTATTTAAATGTGGCACAATATTCAAAGAGTGGATAGCTCTATCATTTTTATTAGTGTTAATAATGGAATTGATTTAGATACAACAGCCAGTAATAGTAGCTTTGGAGACATTTTTCTGCATTTTTTAAAATACTTTCTATTGTTTTTGTCACCAAGTGGGATAATGTTATCTGACAGGATAATTGGCTGCTTGTTAATTAATGTAATGATGACTACAGTAGACTAAAAGGTACTAAAAGAAGTCATTTGGAAAAGTTATGATGATAGCTTGATCCACACTGGTGATTAAAAGTAAGAACACCTCAGCTTTTGTTGGACAAATCTTTGTCCTCTTGTTTCTGTTTCTCATTGTTCAACATTCAAGTGATTTTTTCAAGGCACACAGATTTATTTTGTTTCTTTGACTTATATGGTTATATGGTATATATATATGGTTTTTATTTAAGCTTTCACTATTTTTTGTTTTTCTACCATAAGGTATATATCAGTGTAGAAATTTGCCCATGATGTTGTGTTTTTTTTTTGTATATTTGCTTCAAATTTACTCCTTTATTCTGTGATGTTTCTGTTATTTTGTTCAACTCCTATAATAGGGATACACCAAATATTGTATGCAGCAGAACAGCTTTTCACGTCTCTCTCTATTATTGTACAAAAGTATAATAAATGTTCAGAACTATTTAAGAACCAATCTAAATT